>NW_026948502.1:317932-585432 GCF_035770615.1 Melospiza melodia melodia | reverse complement strand
GGTGGGGTTCCTATATACTATATATAAAAAGAAGAAAAACTATATGTCTGGTGCAGCAGTAGAAAATTTCAGGCTCCCGGGGAGTAAAGGCTTTGTTTTATAATTTTTTTTTTTTTTTTGCTTTACTCCCAGGGAGCCTGAAAGTTTCTACTGCTGCTTTTTAAAACTAAAGCTAGAAAGGAAAACAAAGTTAGAAATAGAGAGAAAGAAAAGAGAAAGAAGAGAGAGAGAGAGAGAGAGAGAGAGAAAGAAAGAAAGAGAAGAGAGAGAGAAAAGAAAGAGAAGAGACAAAAGAAAAAAGTCAGAGAGAAGACAGAAAAGAAAGAGAGAAAAATAGAGAGAGAACAGAGAAAAGCAGACAAAAGACAGAAGAGAGAGAGAGAAAAGAAAGATAAGAGACAGAAAAAAAAGATATAAGAGAGACAGAAGAAAACGTCAGAAGACAGAAAAGAAAGAGAAAATAGAAAGAGAGAGAAAAGAAAAATGGAGACAGGAGAGAGAAAAGAGAAAGAGAAAAGCAAGGAGATAGAGAAGAGAGAGACAGAAAAGAAGACAGAGAGACAGAAGAAAAGACACAGAAAAAAAGAACACAGAAAAAAACAAGAAGACAGAGGAGAAGAAAACACAGAGAGAGAAACCAAGACAGAACAGAAAAGGAGGGTGGAAAAACTGAAGAACAGGAGATAGAAGGGGAAAAAAAGTGGTTAGGATTAGAGTTACAGCAAAAACTCAGGGGAGAGTGAAAAAGGAAAAGACTAACAGCAAAAAAGACAAACCAAGGAAAAGGAGAACGCAGACAGAAAAAGAAGCAAGAAGAGCACAGGGGAAAGTTATAAAGGAAAAGAAATACGGTGCAAAGTAGAGAGAGAAATAAAACAGAGTTACAGAAGCAAGAGAGTGTCAGAAAGAGTGAGAAACAGAAACAAAGGGTGGGACACAGATGGAAGTTAAGTTAAAAATAGAAAAGGAAAGTAAGGAGCAAAGGAAGAAACACAGAGGAAAGAAATTACAAAACCACACCAAAAAAAGACAGGAGCCATGGGGGGGGGGGGGGGGGGGGTTTAGGGAAGGGCAGGGGGTATCTTTATTAGGGGTGATTCAACTTTATTACATGAAATCAGCAAAAGACATAGAAACAGTGTATACAAATGCAAGCGCAGATACAATCCATAGACACGACAAAATCTAATTCACAAGCAGTACAAAGCAGTACAAAGCAGTACAAAGCAGTACAAAGCAGTACAAAGCAGTACAAAGCAGTACAAAGCAGTACAAAGCAGTACAAAGCAGTACAAAGCAGTACAAAGCAGTACAAAGCAGTACAAAGCAGTACAAAGCAGTACAAAGCAGTACAAAGCAGTACAAAGCAGTACAAAGCAGTACAAACATTAACACAAACATATAACCTTTTCCTATTTCCATTACATGTTAATCTATGGTTACAGGAAACCCAAAACAACAAAACCACAGAGAAAACAACACTCACCCACCACAGACACTCGCTTCAAATAGCACACAAACCCACCAGCCCTCTCACCAAAACTACTAAATTAAACCCCAGCAATCATTGGTCCCACGGGAACATGGTTCCCGGGAGCCCCCAAAAAATCCTCCTGCCTGACGAAAACCCCGGTCCCTGGCGGGTCCGTGCCTGAACTTTGGCGATGAACGTCGCCTCGCGGACCGAGGGAAAAAAACCCCAGCCGGGGGAAAAAAAAAACCCCCGGCTGGGGATTTTTTATTCTAATTTTAAAAATGATTGAAAAACCTGAAAAGCAAACAGCATACAAGGTTACAACCCTACAGACCTTCAACAGGGACACACACATACACACACTTCAGCTTACACACAAACCCACACTACCTCCCACATCAACCGCTCAGCTAACCCTCAGCACACATGCACACCGCTCCTCGGGAACGTGGTTCCCGGGAGCCCCCAAAAAATCCTCCTGCCTAACGAAAACCCCGGTCCCTGGCCGTTCCGTGCCCAAACTTTGGCGATGAACGTCGCCTCGCGGACCGACCGGGACCGAGGAAAAAAAAACCCAGCCGGGGGGAAAAAAAAAAAACCCCCCGGCTGGGGATTTTTTATTCTAATTTTAAAAATGATTGAAAAACCTGAAAAGCAAACAGCATACAAGGTTACAACCCTACAGACCTTCAACAGGGACACACACATACACACACTTCAGCTTACACACAAACCCACACTACCTCCCACATCAACCGCTCAGCTAACCCTCAGCACACATGCACACCGCTCCTCGGGAACGTGGTTCCCGGGAGCCCCCAAAAAATCCTCCTGCCTAACGAAAACCCCGGTCCCTGGCCGTTCCGTGCCCAAACTTTGGCGATGAACGTCGCCTCGCGGACCGACCGGGACCGAGGAAAAAAAAACCCAGCCGGGGGGAAAAAAAAAAAACCCCCCGGCTGGGGATTTTTTATTCTAATTTTAAAAATGATTGAAAAACCTGAAAAGCAAACAGCATACAAGGTTACAACCCTACAGACCTTCAACAGGGACACACACACACACAAATACACACACTTCAGCTTACACACAAACCCACACTACCTCCCACATCAACCGCTCAGCTAACCCTCAGCACACATGCACACCGCTCCTCGGGAACGTGGTTCCCGGGAGCCCCCAAAAAATCCTCCTGCCTAACGAAAACCCCGGTCCCTGGCCGTTCCGTGCCCAAACTTTGGCGATGAACGTCGCCTCGCGGACCGACCGGGACCGAGGAAAAAAAAAACCCAGCCGGGGGGAAAAAAAAAAAACCCCCCGGCTGGGGATTTTTTATTCTAATTTTAAAAATGATTGAAAAACCTGAAAAGCAAACAGCATACAAGGTTACAACCCTACAGACCTTCAACAGGGACACACACACACAAATACACACACTTCAGCTTACACACAAACCCACACTACCTCCCACATCAACCGCTCAGCTAACCCTCAGCACACATGCACACCGCTCCTCGGGAACGTGGTTCCCGGGAGCCCCCAAAAAATCCTCCTGCCTAACGAAAACCCCGGTCCCTGGCCGTTCCGTGCCCAAACTTTGGCGATGAACGTCGCCTCGCGGACCGACCGGGACCGAGGAAAAAAAAACCCAGCCGGGGGGAAAAAAAAAAAAACCCCCCGGCTGGGGATTTTTTATTCTAATTTTAAAAATGAGTTGAAAAACCTGAAAAGCAAACGTCACACACACAAGGTTAAATCCACTCACCCTGTGCTCACACACACAGAGACGAGCACACACAGACAAACACAGCCACAGGCTCTCACACATGCTCACACGCTCTGCCCGCTTACACGCTCGCTGCGGCCCTTACCCGAGACGCTGAAGAACGTGCTTCAACGCATGTTCTGGCTGCCCCTCCCTGACATCAAATGGTAGATTAGGGAAATCGGTAGCCTCGGGGACCTGTGAGACAACAGAAAGTGGTCAGCAAGTGCCAATCGGACAGCCGGGAATTGTCCCCACTCTGAACCGATAAGTTTTCTACCCAAAACCCCACAAAACAAAAAGCAACAGGAAAATTTCTATAACTGTTCCACCTAACTATGACTAGCTGCCAGGGCAGGGCAGCTCCGACCATAAGTGGTACAACATAGGTACGCATAATATAAGCCAATGCACAAAATGCCAGTACGGACAATAAAATGCAATGCACTTACATACACTATAAGTACATACAGTATAAGCCAACACAGGTACACACAATATAATCCAAGACAGGTACAAGCAAGATAAGTACATACAGTATAAGCCAACACAGGTACATGCAACCTAGAGTGCATACAGTAAAAGCTGACACAAGTACATACAGTATAAGCCAACACAAGTACATACAATATAAGTACATACAGTATAAGCCAACACAGGTACATGCAACATGAGTACATACAGTATAAGCCGACACAGGTACATGCAACATGAGTACATACAGTATAAGCCGACACAAGTACATGCAATATAAGGCAACACAGGTACATACAATATAAGTACATACAGTATAAGCCAACAGAGGTACATGCAACATAAGTACATACAATATAAGCCAACACAGGTACACACAACCTAAGTGCATACAGTAAAAGCTGACACAAGTACATACAGTATAAGCCAACACAAGTACATACAATATAAGTACATACAGTATAAGCCAACACAGGTACATGCAACATGAGTACATACAGTATAAGCCGACACAGGTACACGCAACCTAAGTGCATACAGTAAAAGCTGACACAAGTACATACAGTATAAGCCAACACAGGTACATACAATATAATTACATACAATATATGCCAACACAGGTACATACAATATAGGTAGATAGATACAATACAAACAGGACTTAAGATCACTCTGGAAGATGAATTCCTGAGACCTATACCCTTTCAGAAGATGGAACCCATAGAACTACTGCAGTCACGTCAGGAGGGTATAAGACACTGCTCTAGAAGTCAAAGAAAATGTCATTGGGAAAAAAGGCACTACCGAAGCTGGTAGTGAGAAGGAAGACGGATGAGAACATCTTCGCTAATCCTACCTGGCTCAGAGTAAAAAGATAAAGAGGGCAGAATAAGAAATATCCAGAAAGGCACATGAGTAGAATATAGGCAATATAGCACACATTAGTGCCGACAAAGCGTCAAGACGTAAGAAAGGCCTTAGGCGTGAAAGACAATGGACGCGCACAACGTAACACGGACGCAGATGACCTAACGCAAAGGCAAGCGGGAACTTTCCCCTTAGGGATCTGATATTGCAAACGCAAGATGAGCCACAGGAAAGGAAGACCTGTGATGATGGCACGTGATGATGAAATGTAGCTCGCAAAAAGAAGTTAGTGTCAAAGCAGTTAGGAAGACCCTCCAGACGCTCGGCCGGCCGACGCAAGGAAGCGGACTGCCGGATGACCGTGGCGAGAGCTGCGGACCCGAAGGCGAGCCCCTCGGGGGAAACGGCCGTGACTATGCCTAGTCGAAGAAAGCTGACGACGCAAAGTCCACGAGAACGTGGAGATGGGTCAGAACTGCCCTGCCCGGCAAAGGCTCTCGGGAGGCTGAGGACAAACCCTCTCTCTTTAATTGCAAAGAGCCCATCCCGCTACAGACCTCTCAGCTAAGCTGACGTGAAACTGCCCCCTGTGATAGTAAAGGCTTTTCCCCTTCTCCCGACCGGCGCCCCGACACTTAGCTTTTGAAAGACGAGCGGACAAAATCCATCCTCGGTCGGACGTGCGCGTTGAGATGTTCTCGATGTGTGTGATTCGGTGCTGCCGCTTCCCAGCTGTGGCTACGAGCCTGCTCAGGGTACCTAAGATACAACAGAAAATGTGACTATTGCCCTCAAAAACAGTAATCCCTGCAACTCCTCCACACCGCAGGCCCAGCTCACCTCAAAACTTGATTTGACTCAGGCGGCATCCCAGAAGACACCTGCAAAAAGAAAATGTACACGCTTAGGGTGTTGCTGCATAACCCTCCCCTATGACTCACCCTGCCTAAACACCGACTCACCTGCCCTCCTCTGTTCCTTGGTCATGCTTAGGGCAGCGACAGCACCTGCAAGGAAACAAAGCAAAAAAGCATGCTGAGATACTGGGAAAACACAACCTCCCTACCGTGACAAGGATGCCACACCGATACCTTAGGCTTGCACCCGCCTTGCATGAGCATCCTCGGCCGGGATAGATCACAAGTGGACCACCCCAAAGAATAAAAAAAAAGAAAAAAAACAAGAGGAGACAGTTAGAGCTGCGCCAGAAACTGAGACCTCAGCAATAAAACTGCGTGTGTACGCTACGCAATGCTCACCTTGCCCGCTGGCCTGGACTGCAGCTCTCTGCCTTGACTTCCTAAAAGGAAAGGCAAAAGAGCTGTGACAGCCATAATTTATGCTTCCTCTACACAGGAAAACACTGACTGACCTGCTTGGGGGAATCCCCACACCCTAGATGCAGGGCTCTGCCCTGGATTTGATCCTTCTGCATCTGAAAGACAGTTAGGAGAAAAGTCAAAGGGCTGCAGGATAACTTAGAGGCTCCACACATGTCATGTCCATTTACAAATCCCATCTAGAGGCGAACTAGCCCCCACATTACAAATTGCAAGCCCCCGAGACGCCTCGGATTGCACCCGGCTACGGGGCAGGGCGGAGCAGCTCCGGCACAAATGTGTGCGGACACCCGTGACGCGGGACGGGACGAGACAAACAACGAGGACAAAACACACACAGAAACCTGTAGGCAAGGAAAATGACTGCCATGACTGATAAGATGAAAAATGAGATGACCAAGGTTAGACTGATGGTGAGCTGAGGAGCCTCAGAGATGCCTGGCAAAAGAAAATGCTAAACTTAATGATTCAGTCCAAGAACTGCAAAGATGAATGCCCAGGAGCCCTAGAGTCACAATGCTCTAACTCAGCTCACATGCTCACAAGTGCTAATCGGCCATAACGGAACCTTGCAGGGTGCAAGTGTCCATACAGCTGAGAACAAGACCTGAAAAGACCTCTGACAGACTGCTTCTAAAAAGAGATGCAATTCTGATGCCTGTCTGGGCTCCCGGGTGAAGAGTTCCGTGGCACGGCTGCCAGGGCAAAGAACGCTGAGATCACGGATGCTAGGAAAGGTTACTGAGAGGCCCCTCATAGTGCTAAGATAAAGACACATGACATATCCAGACGGACAACACACAAAAGACAAGGGACACAAGACACACCGGGACTGCTCTGCCCTGCTGCCCACCTCAGCACCGTAACCAAAACTGAGGCTTTGCTTTTGTGAGGCCTAAGGGGCCACATGTTGGCTACCCTCGTCTCCAGAGCCAATTCAAACCCCCCACCCTGGGAGTCTGACCTAGCACCCCACTTTCATCCCCTCTGTGGTTCATAGCCCTCTACTTATCTCACGGACATCTGGCGATACTGCTCTGTATCGGGCGCGAAGGAAGGCGGCCTCAGCAGCTAGGGAGTTCCTGCTGCCACCGGGCTGGTGTCTCTCAGACAGCTAGATTAAAGAAAACCAAACATCAGTGCCTGATCTTGGCACCGCATGGGCCAAAAGCCACAAGTCTGCTACTCACTGTTGTCCTACCAATGGCCAATCGCCTGGAGTCACACACATCACCATGCTGAGACACCGATGCCACCATCACAGAGTACACCTGCATGAAGAGGACAGGAGATGATGTGGGATTGCTCAAAACTGCATGGACCCACGCTCCTCATCCCTACTTGCCCGACTTACCGGAATTCCTCAGTGGATCCGGACACCTACCCAGAAGACAGGGCTGACAAAGTCAGCAAACCCAGTCCTTCATCTGGTGGGGGATGGCAGCTTGACGTGCTCAGAGCAGCTTGACTAAGGCACAAAAACAAGAATGGAGACTTAGACTGGCCCCGGGAAGTGAGACCTCAGCAACAAGGAAGGCTACTGGTCACTGCTCACCTTGCCTTCTTGAACTTGACTGCTGAGATCCAGCTTTGCATCCTAAAAATAAAGACAAAGAACAGACCTGTAACAGGGTCACACTTACTACACACCCTGCACAGACAACTGTTGACTGACCTAATTTCAGGAACCCCCTCACCCAGGATGGGATGCGCAGCCATGGATGTAATGCACCTGCACCTGAAAGAAAGTAAGAACATAGGTCAAATACCAGGAGGATAACTCAAAATCTGCAAAAACCTTCTATCAACCTAGGAATATCATCTAGAGTCGAAGTACACCCAACATTACAAATTCCAAGTCCGCAGGATTACTCCAATTACACCAGGCTAGGCAACAGGGCAGAGCAGCTCCGGCACAAATGTGTGCAGACACCCGTGAATCAGGACACACAGGACAGTACAAACAAAGGGCACAACACACAGACAAATATCTCTTGGCAAGGAAAATGGCTGCAAGGACTGAGAGAATGCAAATGGAGATGACTGAGTTCAAACTGACGGTCAGCTGATGAGGCTCAGAGAACCCTGGAGGAAGAAGATGCTAACTGAAGGATTTATTCCAAGAACAGCAAAGATCGATGCCTAGGAATCCTATGGTCAGAATCCTCTGCCTGCCCTCACATTCTTACAAGTCCTAATCCACCACAATGGATCCAGGTGGGGCATAGCTGTCCGGACAGCTCAGAACAAGACCTGACAAGACACCTGACTGGAGGCTTCCAAAGAGAGAACTTTTGACCAGGGAGCTCAGACAGGTATCAGAATCGCATCTATGGCCTGGGTGCCAGGCCAGGGAATGCAGAGATCACAGATGCTAACAAGGATGCCAGGGTTTCTGACAGGCCCCCCTAAGGTAAAAGACATGGCATACACAAACAACACATAATGCACAACAGACAAAGGACACGAGACACACCGGGACTGCTCTGCCCTGCGCTCCTCAGCACTGGGACCAAAAGTGAGACGTGGCTTTTATGGGGCCTAAGGGGCCACTTCATGAACACCCCCCACCTCCAAATCGGACTCAAAAACCCCTCCCGGTCATTCCCAAACCAGCACCATGCCTTCATCCCCTCTGTGGGTCACAGCCCTCTACTTATCTCTCAGACATCCGGGGATGCCGGTCTGTCTCAGGTGCAGAGAAAGGCCACCTCGTCAGCTGGGAAGGTCCTGCTGGCAACAGGCTGGTGTCTCTCAGACAGCTAGATTAACGAGAACCAAACATCAGTGCCTGACCTTGGCAGCGCATCGGCCAAAACCCCACCACTCTGCTACTCACCAGGCTCCAAAGAAGGCCCGGCACCTCCAAACCCTGACCCTCTGCCACACCTGGAATGCAGCTGAACCTGAAAGAAAGTTAGAACATATGTCAAACACCACCAGGATAACTCAAAAACAGCAAACACCTTATGTCAATCTAGGAAGAGCATCTAGAGCCCAAGTACAGCCCACATTACAAATTCCAACTCCCCATGGTTTGTCCTATTGCAGCAGGCCAGGCGGCAGGGCAAAAGAGCTCCGGCACAAATATGGGCAGACACCCGTGACACAAAACGTGACCAACAGGGGGACGTGAAACACGACACATCATGCTTGTGGTGAGGGCCTCGAGGGAAGAGGGCAAAAGGGACCCCAAAGACACACCAGGTAACAGGCACAGATGACAACACCAGACACACCGGAGCTGTTCTGCACTGCCCGCCTAAAAGCTGCCATCAAAAAGTAGAGTCTCTCCCTTCACTTGTCCTAACATGCCCTTGGACAAGATTGCTTCTGCCTCCGCTATTTGTTAAATCTGGCCCAAAAACTCCCAATCTCCTACACTCCCATCTCCAGGCCAAGGCCCCCGACTTATCTTTTGGATGCTGAGTGATGGCAATCCACGTCGGTCCTGAAATGAGTCTGCCTCGGAGGGCCCCTGATAGCCTGTTAGCCTCTTGGTCAGCTACAAGAAAGAAAACCAAAACAAAAGTATGAGTCCAGAATTATGGGGGACATATCCCAGCCAGTCAGCTACTTGCCCTCTCCTGAGTGTGCCTGGCTCCCTCAGGCTCCAGCTTCATCCTGATTCCAAGGCTGTGGCCTGCATTAGGGGCAGTACCTGGGTAAGAGAAAGGCAAAGTTAAATGGCATTGCTGTGAGTACAGTGTATGACCTTGTGTGCTGCGAGACATGGGAATGCCTCTGCTAGGCTTCTGAACAGCCTTGTGTGGGGGGGCCCTCAAATAAACACCCTTTCTCACCCTGCTGCCTGCAAACCCCCTCCCAAGAACTCCTAACTGGATACCTGAGCACCCTCCCTCTCCCAGTCACAATCCTCAACTCACCTGAAGCCTCAATCTCAAACATCATCCTTGACACTGGGCAGATCTCTCTTGCGACATGTTCAATCCGCTGGAAAATTGTTGTGCTTGAGAGCCGAGCAATAAGAACCACTTCTCTCCGCTGCTCACCTAGGCTGCTGGTATCCAGATTGACTTCCTAAAAAGAAAGACAAAGAACAGTGCTGGAACACAGTCACCATACACACTTCTGCTGCAGAGACAAATGGGGCCTCACCTGCTCGGGGCAATCCCCTCAACGGGATGGGGCCCTCTGGCACAGATTTAATCCATCTCAATCTGAAAACAAAGGTAGGACAAGAGTCAAACTGTTGCAGGATAACTGAGGAGCTCCAGATATCCTGTGTCCATCTACAAATCCCATCTAGAGTCCAACTACACCCCACATTACAAATGCCAAGTCCCCGGGCCCTCTCCTATCGCACCAGGCTGTGCGGCAGGGCAGAGCAGCTGCGGCACATATGTGTGCTGACACCCGTGACACAGGACAGGCAGGACAGGACAGGACAGACAACGGGGACACAACAGGAACAGACATCTCTTGGCAAGGAAAATGGCTGCAAGGACTGAGAGAATGCAAAAGGAGATGACTGAGTTCAAACTGACGGTCAGCTGATGAGGCTCACAGAACCCTGGAGGAAGAAGATGCTAACTGAAGGATTTATTCCAAAAACAGCAAAGATCGATGTCTAGGAATCCTATGCTCGGAATCCTCTGCCTGCCCTCACATTCTTACAAGTCCTAATCCACCAAAATGGATCCAGGTGGGGCACAGCTGTCCGGACAGCTCAGAACAAGACCTGGCAAGACACCTGACTGGATGCTTCCAAAGACAGAAGAGAGTCTGATGCCTGTCTGAGCTCCCCAGTCAAAAGTTTTGTGGCCGGGCTGCTAGGCCAGGGAATGCAGTGATCACAGATGCTAACAAGGATGCCAAGGTTTCTGACAGGCCCCCCCTAAGGTAAAAGACACAGGATACACAAACAACACATAATGCACAACAGACAAGTGACACGAGACACACCGGGACTGCTCTGCCCTGCGCACCGCAGCACTGGGATCAAAAGTGAGACGTGGCTTTTATGGGGCCTAAGGGGCCACTTCATGAACACCCCCCACCTCCAAATCGGACTCAAAAACCCCTCCCGGTCATTCCCAAACCAGCACCATGCCTTCATCCCCTCTGTGGGTCACAGCCCTCTACTTATCTCTCAGACATCTGGGGATGCCGGTCCGTCTCAGGTGCATAGAAAGGCCACCTCGTCAGCTGGGAAGGTCCTGCTGGCACCGGGCCGGTGTCTCTCAGACAGCTAGATTAAAGAGAACCAAACATCAAGGCCTGATCTTGGCACCGCATCGGCCAAAACCCCACCATTCTGCTACTCACCGCGCTCCTAAGAAGGCCCGGCACCTCCTAACCCTGACCCTCTGCCACACCCGGAATGCAGCTGCACCTGAAAGAAAGTTAGAACATATGTCAAACACCACCAGAATAACTCAAAAGCAGCAAACACCTTATGTAAATCTAGGAAGAGCATCTAGAGCTCAAGTACATCCCACATTACAAATTCTAACTCCCCAGGGCTTGTCCTAATGCAGCAGGCCTGGCGGCAGGGCAAAAGAGCTCCGGCACAAATATGGGCAGACACCCGTGACACGGAACGTGACCAACAGGGGGACGTGAAACACGACACATCATGCTTGCGGTGAGGGCCTGGAGCGGAGAAGGCAAAAGGGACCCCAAAGACACACCAGGTAACAGGCACACGGCACAACACCAGACAGACCGGAGCTGTTCTGCACTGCCCGCCTAAAAGATGCCATTAAAAGTAGAGTCTCTCCCTTCACTTGTCCTAACATGCCCTTGGACAAGATTGCTTTTCCCTCCACTATTTGTTAAATCTGGCCCAAAAACTCCCAATCTCCTACACTCCCATCTCCACGCAAAGGCTCCCAACTTATCTTTTGGATGATGAGTGATGGCAATCCACGTTGGTCCTGAAATGAGTCTGTCTCGGAGGGCCCCTGATAGCCTGTTAGCCTCTTGGTCAGCTACAAGAAAGAAAACCAAAACAAAAGTATGAGTCCAGAATTATGGGGGACATATCCCAGCCAGTCAGCTACTTGCCCTCTCCTGAGTGTGCCTGGCTCCCTCAGGCTCCAGCTTCATCCTGATTCCAAGGCTGTGGCCTGCATTAGGGGCAGTACCTGGGTAAGAGAAAGGCAAAGTTAAATGGCATTGCTGCGAGTACAGTGTATGACCTTGTGTGCTGCGAGACATGGGAATGCCTCTGCTAGGCTTCTGAACAGCCTTGTGTGGGGGGGCCCTCAAATAAACACCCTTTCTCACCCTGCTGCCTGCAAACCCCCTCCCAAGAACTCCTAACTGGATACCTGAGCACCCTCCCTCTCCCAGTCACAACCCTCAACTCACCTGAAGCTTCAATCTCAAACATCATCCTTGACACTGGGCAGATCTCTCTTGCGACATGATCCATCTGCTGAAAAATTGTTGTTCTTGAGAGCTGAGCAATAAGAACCACTTCTCTCCGCTGCTCACCTAGGCTGCTGGTATCCAGATTTATTTCCTAAAAACAAAGACAAAGAACAGTGCTGGAACACAGTCACCATACACACTTCTGCTGCAGAGACAAATGGGGCCTCACCTGCTCGGGGCAATCCCCTCAACGGGATGGGGCCCTCTGGCACAGATTTAATCCATCTCAATCTGAAAACAAAGGTAGGACAAGAGTCAAACTGTTGCAGGATAACTGAGGAGCTCCAGATATCCTGTGTCCATCTACAAATCCCATCTAGAGTCCAACTACACCCCACATTACAAATGCCAAGTCCCCGGGCCCTCTCCTATCGCACCAGGCTGTGCGGCAGGGCAGAGCAGCTCCGGCACAAATGTGTGCTGACACCCGTGACGCAGGACAGACAGGACATGACAAACAAAGCACACAACACACAGACAGAAACCTACCGGCAAAGAAAATGGGCGCAAGGACTGATAGAATGCAAAAGGACATGACCGAGTTGAAACTGATGGTGAGCTGATGAAGCTCAGAGAACCCTGGAGGAAGAAGGTAACTGAAGGATTTATTCCAAGAACAGCAAAACCGGATGCCTAAGAATCCTATGGTCGGAATCCTCTGCCTGCCCTCACATTCTTACAAGTCCTAATCCACCAAAATGGATCCAGGTGGGGCATAGCTGTCCGGACAGCTCAGAACAAGACCTGACAAGACACCTGACTGGATGCTTCCAAAGAGAAAAGAGAGTCTGATGCCTGTCTGAGCTCCCCAGTGCAAAGTTCTGTGGCCAGGCTGCCAGGCCAGGGAATGCAGAGATCACAGATGCTAACAAGGATGCCAGGGTTTCTGACAGGCCCCCCTAAGGTAAAAGACATGGCATACACAAACAACACATAATGCACAACAGACAAAGGACACGAGACACACCGGGACTGCTCTGCCCTGCGCTCCTCAGCACTGGGATCAAAAGGTAGACGTGGCTTCTATGGGGCCTAAGGGGCCACTTCATGAACACCCCCCACCTCCAAATCGGACTCAAAAACCCCTCCCAGTAATTCCCAAACCAGCACCATGCCTTCATCCCCACTGTGGGTCACAGCCCTCTACTTATCTCTCAGACATCTGGGGATGCCGGTCTGTGTCAGGTGCATAGAAAGACCACCTCGTCAGCTGGGAAGGTCCTGCTGGCACCGGGCTGGTGTCTCTCAGACAGCTAGATTAAAGACAACCAAACATCAGTGCCTCACCTTGGCACTGCATTGGCCAAAACCCCACCGCTCTGCTACTCACCACGCTCCTAAGAAGGCCCGGCACCTGCTAACCCTGACCCTCTGCCACACCTGGAATGCATCTGCACCTGAAAGAAAGTTACAACATATGTCAAACACCACCAGGGTAACTCACAAGCTGCAAACACCTTATGTAAATCTAGGAAGAGCATCTAGAGCCCAAGTACAGCCCACATTACAAATTCCAACTCCCCAGGGCTTGTCCTATTGCAGCAGGCTACACGGCAGGGCAGAACAGCTCCGGCACAAATATGTGCAGACACCCGTGACACGGAACGTGACAAACAGGGGAACGAGAAACACGAGACATCATGCTTGTTTTGAGGGCCTCTAAGGGGAGAAGGCAAAAGGCATGCCAAAGACACACTAGGGAACACGGCACAGTGGACAACATGACGCAGACCGGAGCTGTTCTGCGCTGCCCGCCGGAAAGCTGCCATCAAAATAGAGCCTCTCCCTTTACCTGTCCTAAGAGGCCCTTGGACAAGTTTGCTTTCCCCTCTGCTCATTTTTAAATCTGGCCCAAGAACTCCAAATGGGCTACTCTCCCATCTCCAGGCCGTGACCCCCGACTTATCTTTTCAATGATGGGTGATGAGAATCCACGTTGCACCTGAAATAAGTCTGCCTCCGAGGGCCTCGTAATGACCTGCGTGCCTCTGGGTCAGCTACAATAAAGAAAACCAAAACCAAAGCGTGAGTCCAGAGTTATGTGGGCCAAATCCCAGCAAGGCAGCTACTTGCCCTCTCCTGAGTGGGCCTGGCTCCCTCAGGCTCCAGCTTCATCCTGACTCCAAGGCTGCGGCCTTTATTCAGAATGGCAACTGGGTTAAACAAAGGGAATGTCAAATGGCATTCCTGTGACTGCAGCGGATGACCTTGTGTGAGAAAGACATGAAAATGCCCCTGCTATGCTTCTGAAAACCTTGGGTGGGGGAGCCCTCAAATAAACACCCTTTCACACCCTGCTGCCTACAAACCCCCCCCCAAGAACTCCCAACTGGATACCTACTCACCCTCACTTCACCTACTCTCAATTCTCAAATCCCCTGAAGCCCCAATCTCACGCATCTTCTTGGACACAGGGACGATCCCTCTTATGACATGATTAATCTGCTGAAAAATGTACTGGAGTTGACACACCCTAGAATCTGTGATAGCTGCCCTCCTACTAAAAACAATGGAAGAAAAGAAAAAAAAAAAAAAAAAAACACAAGAACGAAACCAGAAACTATGAACATACTTTACCCCCCCTAAACACAAAACTCAAAACCACAAACCTAAATGCTCCCTGTATTCCATGGCGTTTTCTTCACTGTATTTCCCAAGCCTCTGTTACTTTAGATGCCCAGAAACACCTGCTGAAAATGAGCTGAGATACGCTAAAAGAGACTCTTCACTGAAATGAGAGGAGAGCTCTTACCCCAGCACTTCCCAGGGAGGGAATGAAGGCCCCCAGCCAAGGCTGGGGTTAATATACCCCTGATAGTGCCCGCCTCTTGTTCCCATGATGCCCTGGAAAAGGGAGGGGACTAATCCCACCGGGTATAAAAGCCCTCAGAAGAGCTGCAGCAGTTTGGCTCCTCTGACTCAGATTCAAGAGGAGCAAAGGGCTTGTTAAAGAAGAAAGCTCTTCATTGAAAAAGCAGTGCTTTCCATTTTCACAGCGACTACTTGCAGCAGAAGAACAGAAAACTGGTAAGACATTAAACTTTTTCTTAAGGTTACATAGATAGATACATTGGGTGATAAGCTGCTGCCTTACATAATTAGTCTTTGGTAATTGCTAAGTAGAACATCATGTAGGACTGAGCAGGGTGGAGAAGAAGGATAATGACATAAATAGTCTAACTCCCATTGGGACTCCTAATTAGACCTAACTGCATTAGAAATAAAAATGAGAAAAAAAACCTCCTGGGTGGCTTATGTGTTAAGTACACGCCGGGCTCGCTCTTCTCTAAGATACCGGCTCCAAAGGCACGGAAGAAAAGTGGCCAGAAATGAATACTTAAATCCTAAAAATGCTGAAAAAGACACAGCTTCCTTCAAGTGAACCCATAGAAATTAGACAGTGGGGCAGTTAGGTCCACTGAAACTGATAACATGACAAATGAACTGATTCTACCCTATAATTCGTTCTCCAAAAATATTGTGAAACGAAGGGTTCTCCTCAATTTAAATTCCTCAAGCAATGAAAAAACAGAATTTTTTCTGTCAATCAAAACGCTTAACAACGAGGGACAGCTGGGGAAGGTTTGCAGGAGGCACTTAAGACTCACAAACTGACCTGACTTTCCGGTGGTGACGGCTTGTGTCTGTGAGACGTCTGGCGCGAGGCACGTTTTTCGGCAAGCGGCCGGCCGCTCTGGTCCGTAGACCTCTGAACGCCGGTGCTGGCCCTTTTCCCTAGCAATGACAGCTAACTAACTCAGGTTTGAGATGGCGATTTGCAAGAGGCACTTGGCACTACCAAAGTACCTTGAGGTGTCCCTGGTGCCAGCTGGAATCTGGAAGGCATACTTCACAAAATAGAATTTCAAGAGACACCGCACCGCTCCGGGCTACAGGCCCGTGAACGCGAACACCGGCCCTTTCCCCTGGCAAACGAAACTCACCTGCCCGGGTTGGTTCAGAGGAGGCGCTTGGGACTGACTACGCGGCCTGATTTTGCAGAGGTGCCGGTGTGGGCTTGAGAGGCATCCTGTGCCATGCAAAATATGAGGTGGCGGCTGAGTCCTGACCAAAAATGCCACCCCGTTTCCTAGGTAAACAAAACTAACCGTTCCGGGTTCCTGGTGTCCCTTTGCAGGAGGCGCTTGTTATTGTTAATGCAGCCTGAGTGTTCACTGCTGCCGGCTCAGGTCTGCAAGGCATCTGACGCAATGCAGAATTTTAGGAGCCAAACAGCCGCTCCAGGCCGCGGGCACCCAAACACCAAAGGTAGGTCTTTTCCCTGGAAAGAAAATGCAACAGACTACGTTCCTGATGGCAGATTGCGGGAGCGCCTTAAGACGCTCAAACCAGCCTGACCTGCAAGTTGTGCCAGCTTACGACCTGGAAGCATCCTGTGCAATAGGGAATTTCAACAGGCAGCGGAACACGCTGGGCCTGAGGCGCCTGAAAAAAAATGCTGACCCGTTGCCCTGGGAAACGACGCTCAACGGCGCAGGGTCCTGATGGCAGATTCCGGGAGACGCTGGGACCTGTCAAAGTAGCCTGACTTTGCAGTGGTGGCAGCTAGAGTCCGGGAGGCATCCTCTGCAATGCAGAAGTTCAGCAGGCGATGGGCCTCTCCGGACAACTGGCCCCTCAACACGGAGACCGGCCTTTTCCCCTATCGATCCACACTCACCAGATCACATTCGAGATGGCAGATTACAGAAGTCACTTAGCGCTGTGAAACCAGCTAGAGCTGGAACTGATTCCACCTGAGGTCTAGGGGGGACCTGCGCAAGGCAAAAGGTCAGTAGGCGGACGGCCCCTAGGACCTGAACGCAATAGGCAGCCCTTTACACAGGGAAGTGTAACTCACCGGCCGAGGTTCCTGATGGCAGACGGCAGGAGACGCGGTCTGAGGAAAAAGCAGCTGGAGTTGGAACTCGTGCCACCTTGGCTCAAAGAGGCATATTTGGCAATACAGAACTTTCAGCAGGCAGCCAGCAACTCCGGGCAAGGCCTCCTGAACACCACTGCCGGCCCTTTCCCAGAAGAAGAAAACTCAGCATCCCAGGTTTGTGATGGAATATTGCTGGAGCCATTTGGGACCCTCAACCGAGACTGACTGTACGGTGGTGGCAGCTTGGGTCTGGGAGCCATCCTGCGCAATGCAGAATTTTAGCCGGCTGATGGCCACGAAGGGCCCCTGGGCCCTGAATGTGAACACCAGCCCTTTTCTCAGGTAAGCGTGACTCAGCTGCCAGGTTCCTGATGGGAGATAGGAGACACGTGCCGAGGCCAAAGCGGCTGGTATTGGGACAGGGGCCAACTGGGTCTGGGAGGCAGATTGGGAAATGCAGAAGTTCAGAAGGCAAACAGCGGCCACTCCGGGCCAAACGCCCCTGAACACTAATGCTGACCCTTTTCCCAGGTAAAGAAAACCGAGCAACCCGGGTTCCTGATTTCAAATTGCTGGAGGCGCTTAGGAGTCTCAAATCGTCTCGACTCGGCACCTGTGACAACTTGGATCTGGGAGGCATCCTGCGCAATGCGGAATTTCAGGAGCTAGCCGTCCACTAAGGGCCCCCGGCCCCTGAACGGGAACGCCAGCCCATTTCTCAGGGAAGCGTTACTCAACCACCCGGGTTCCTGATGGCAGATGGCAGGAGACACGTGCCGAGGGAAAAGGAGCTGGACTTGGAACTGGTGCCGGCTTGGGTCTGGGAGGCACATTTGGCAATGCAGAATTTCAGCAGGCAGTCAGCCGCTCGAGGCAAGGCCTCCTGAACAACGCCAGCCCTGTCCCAGAAAAAGAAAACTCAGCAGCCCAGGTTCCTGATGGAATATTGCTGGAGCTATTTGGGACCCTCAAACCAGCCTGACTTGGCGGCGGTGGCAGCTTGGGTCCGGGAGGGATCCTGTGCGATACAGAATTTCACCAGACAGCCGTCCACAAAGGGCCCCTGCGCCCTGGACACAAATGCCGCCCGTTACCCCAGGTAAGTGTAACTCACCAGCTCGGGTTCTTCATGGAAGATTGCTGGGGACATTCTGAACCTTCAAACCAGCCTGACTTTGCGGTGCAGGGAGCTAGGGTCTGGGAGGCATACTGTGCGTTGCAGAATTTCAGATGGCAGACAGCCAGCCCCTCTGGACCAGAGGCTCCTAAACACTAGTGCTGTCCCTTTTCCCAGGTAAGCAAAACTCAGCTCCCCAGGTTCCTTGTTGCAGATTAGTGGAGGCACTTGGGACTCTCAAATGAGCTCGACGCGAGTGAGGTGGCAGCTTTGGTCGGGGAGGCATCCTGAGCGATGCAGAACTTCAGCAGGCAGACGGCCGGCCGCTCCGGGCCACGGGATCCTTAAAATTAGTCCTGTCCCTTTTCCCAGATAAGGAAAACTTAGCCACCCAAGTTCCTGGTGGCATATTGTTCGAGGCGCTTGGGACTCTCAAAAAGATCAACTAGGCACAGGTGGCAGCTTGGGGCTGGGACGCATCCAGACCAATGCAGAATTTCAGGACGGAGCAGGCCACTACGGGCCACTAAGGGCCCGGGACACCAATGCTGCCCATTACACAGGGAAGTGTAACTCAGCAGCTCAGGTTCCTGAAGGAAGATTGCTGGAGCCACTTGAGACTCCCAAACCAGCTTGACTTTGCAGTGGTGGCAGCTGGGGTGCGGGAGGCATCCTGCCCGATGCGGAATTTCACCGGGCGGCCGGCCGCTAAGGGCCCCTGGGCACTGGACAAAAATGCCGCCCATTACGCAGGGAAATGTAACCCAGCCACCCGGGTTCCTGATGGCAGATGGCAGGAGACACGTGCCGAGGACAAAGCAGCTGGAGTTGGAACTGGTGCCGGCTTCGGTCTGGGAGGCACATTTGGCAAAGCAGAAATATCAGCAGGCAGCCAGCCAATCCAGTCAGGGCCTCCTGAACACAAATGCCAGCCCTGTCCCAGAAGAAGAAAACTCAGCACCCCAAGTTCCTGATGGGAGATTGCTGAAGCCATTTGGGAGCCTCAAAGCCTCATCACTCTGCAGCGGTGGCAGCTTGGGTCAGGGTGGCATCCTGCGTAATGCAGAAATTCAGCACGCAGCAGGTCACTAAGGGCCCCTGGGCCCTGAAAAAAGATGCTGCCCTTTACACAGGGAAGTGTAACTCACCAGCTTAGGTTCTTGATGGCAGATTTCTGGGGCCATTTGGGACCCTCAAACCAGCCTGACTCTGCGGTGGAGGCACCTTGGTCCGGCAGGCATCCTGCGCAATGCGGAATTTCAGCAGGCAGACAGCCACTCCAGGCAAGACCTCCGGAACACCACTGCCAGCCCTTTCCCAGAAGAAGAAAACTCAGCAGCCCAGGTTCCTGATGGCATATTGCTGTAGGAGCTTGGGAGTCTCAAACAAGTTCGACTCAGGTGAGGTGGCAGCCTGGGTCTGGGAGGCATCCTGCGCACTGCAGAATATGAAGAGCCAGCCGGCCACTAAGGGCCCCTGGGCACTGGAACCAAATGCCGCCCATTACACAGGGAACTGTAACTCACCAGCTCAGGTTCTTGATGGCAGATTGCTGGACTTACTTGGGACTCTCAAACCAGCCTGACTTTACGGTGGGGGCAGCTTGGGTCGGGGAGGCATCCTGCACAATGTGGAATTTCAGAAGTCAGCCGGCCACTAAGGGCCCCAGGACCCTGAAAATCAAAGCCGCCCTTTACACAGGGAAGTGTAACTCACCAGCTCAGGTTCCTGATGGCAGATTGCTGGGCCCATTTGGGACCTTCAAACCAGCCTGACTTTGCGGTGGTGGCAGCTGGGGTCGGGGAGGCATCCTGCGCACTGCAGAATATGAAGAGCCAGCCGGCCACTAAGGGCCCCTGGGCCCTGAAAACCAAAGCCGCCCTTTACACAGGGAAGTGTAACTCACCAGCTCAGGTTCCTGATGGCAGATTGCTGGAGTTACGTGGGACTCTCAAACCAGCCTGACTTTACGGTGGGGGCAGCTTGGGTCTGGGAGGCATCCTGCGCAGTCCTAAATTTCAGAAGGCAGCCGGTCCCTCCGGTCCCCAGGCTCCTGAACAGTCATGCTGACCCTTTCCCCAGGTAAGCAAAAGTCAGCAGCCCAAGTTCCTGGTGGCATATTCCTCGAGGCGCTTGGGACTCTCAATCGAGCTCAACTCGGCTGTGGCAGCAGCTTGGGTCTGGGAGGCATCCTGCGCAATGTGGAATTTCAGAAGTCAGCCGGCCACTAAGGGCCCCTGGGCCCTGAAAACCAAAGCCGCCCTTTACACAGCGAAGTGTAACTCACCAGTTCAGGTTCCTGATGGCAGACTGCTGGGCCCATTTGGGACCTTCAAACCAGCCTGACTTTGCGGAGGTGGCAGCTTTGGTCGGGGGGGCATCCTGCGCAATCTTAAATTTCAGAAGACAGCCGGCAACTCCGGTCCCCAGGCTCCTGAACAGTCATGCTGACCCTTTCCCCAGGTAAGCAAAAGTCAGCAGCCCAAGTTCCTGGTGGCATATTCCTCGAGGCGCTTGGGACTCTCAATCGAGCTCAACTCGGCTGTGGCAGCAGCTTGGGTCTGGGAGGCATCCTGCGCAATGGAGAATTTCAGCAGGCAAACGGCCGGCCACTCCAGACCGCAGGTCCCTGATCATTAGGGCTGACCCTTTCCCCACGTAAGCAAAAGTCAGCAGCCCAAGTTCCTGGTGGCATATTCCTCGAGGCGATTGGGACTCTCAATCGAGCTCAACTCGGCTGTGGCAGCAGCTTGGGTCTGGGAGGCATCCTGCGCAATGTGGAATTTCAGAAGTCAGCCGGCCACTAAGAGCCCCTGGGCCCTGAAAACCAAATGCCGCCCTTTACACAGGGAAGTGTAACTCACCAGTTCAGGTTCCTGATGGCAGATTGCTGGACTTACTTGGGACTCTCAAACCAGCCTGACTTTACGGTGGGGGCAGCTTGGGTCTGGGAGGCATCCTGCGCAATGTGGAATTTCAGAAGTCAGCCGGCCACTAAGGGCCCCTGGGCCCTGAAAACCAAAGCCGCCCTTTACACAGCGAAGTGTAACTCACCAGTTCAGGTTCCTGATGGCAGACTGCTGGGCCCATTTGGGACCTTCAAACCAGCCTGACTTTGCGGAGGTGGCAGCTTTGGTCGGGGGGGCATCCTGCGCAATCTTAAATTTCAGAAGACAGCCGGCAACTCCGGTCCCCAGGCTCCTGAACAGTCATGCTGACCCTTTCCCCAGGTAAGCAAAAGTCAGCAGCCCAAGTTCCTGGTGGCATATTCCTCGAGGCGCTTGGGACTCTCAATCGAGCTCAACTCGGCTGTGGCAGCAGCTTGGGTCTGGGAGGCATCCTGCGCAATGGAGAATTTCAGCAGGCAAACGGCCGGCCACTCCGGTCCCCAGGCTCCTGAACAGTCATGCTGACCCTTTCCCCAGGTAAGCAAAAGTCAGCAGCCCAAGTTCCTGGTGGCATATTCCTCGAGGCGATTGGGACTCTCAATCGAGCTCAACTCGGCTGTGGCAGCAGCTTGGGTCTGGGAGGCATCCTGCGCAATGTGGAATTTCAGAAGTCAGCCGGCCACTAAGAGCCCCTGGGCCCTGAAAACCAAATGCCGCCCTTTACACAGGGAAGTGTAACTCACCAGTTCAGGTTCCTGATGGCAGATTGCTGGAGTTACTTGGGACTCTCAAACCAGCCTGACTTTACGGTGGGGGCAGCTTGGGTCTGGGAGGCATCCTGCGCAATGTGGAATTTCAGAAGTCAGCCGGCCACTAAGGGCCCCTGGACCCTGAAAACCAAAGCCGCCCTTTACACAGCGAAGCGTAACTCACCAGCTCAGGTTCTTGATGGCAGATTGCTGGAGGCACTGGGGACCCTCAAACCAGCCTCACTTTGCGGTGGTGGCAGCTTTGGTCGGAGAGGCATCCTGCGCAATCCTAAATTTCAGAAGACACCCGGCCCCTCCGGTCCCCAGGCTCCTGAACAGTCATGCTGACCCTTTCCCCAGGTAAGCAAAAGTCAGCAGCCCAAGTTCCTGGTGGCATATTCCTCGAGGCGCTTGGGACTCTCAATCGAGCTCAACTCGGCTGTGGCAGCAGCTTGGGTCTGGGAGGCATCCTGCGCAATGTGGAATTTCAGAAGTCAGCCGGCCACTAAGAGCCCCTGGGCCCTGAAAACCAAAGCCGCCCTTTACACAGGGAAGTGTAACTCACCAGTTCAGGTTCCTGATGGCAGATTGCTGGAGTTACTTGGGACTCTCAAACCAGCCTGACTTTACGGTGGGGGCAGCTTGGGTCTGGGAGGCATCCTGCGCAATGTGGAATTTCAGAAGTCAGCCGGCCACTAAGGGCCCCTGGGCCCTGAAAACCAAAGCCGCCCTTTACACAGCGAAGCGTAACTCACCAGCTCAGGTTCTTGATGGCAGATTGCTGGAGGCACTGGGGACCCTCAAACCAGCCTCACTTTGCGGTGGTGGCAGCTTTGGTCGGAGAGGCATCCTGCGCAATCCTAAATTTCAGAAGACACCCGGCCCCTCCGGTCCCCAGGCTCCTGAACAGTCATGCTGACCCTTTCCCCAGGTAAGCAAAAGTCAGCAGCCCAAGTTCCTGGTGGCATATTCCTCGAGGCGCTTGGGACTCTCAATCGAGCTCAACTCGGCTGTGGCAGCAGCTTGGGTCTGGGAGGCATCCTGCGCAATGGAGAACTTCAGCAGGCAGACGTCCGGCCACTCCAGACCACAGGCCCCTGATCATTAGGGCTGACCCTTTCCCCACATAAGCAAAAGTCAGCAGTCCAAATTCCTGGTGGCAGATTGCTCAAGGCGCTTGGGACTCTCAAATGAGCTTGACTCAGGTGAGGTGGCAGCTTGGGTCTGGGATGCATCCTGCACAATGTGGAATTTCAGAAGTCAGCCGGCCACTAAGAGCCCCTGGGCCCTGAAAACCAAAGCCGCCCTTTACACAGGGAAGTGTAACTCACCAGCTCAGGTTCCTGATGGCAGATTGCTGGGCCCATTTGGGACCTTCAAACCAGCCTGACTTTGCGGTGGTGGCAGATTTGGTCGGGGAGGCATCCTGCACACTGCAGAATATGAAGAGCCAGCCGGCCACTAAGGGCCCCTGGGCACTGGGACCAAATGCCGCCCATTACACAGGGAAGTGTAACTCACCAGCTCAGGTTCTTGATGGCAGATTGCTGGAGGCACTGGGGACCCTCAAACCAGCTTGACTTTGCGGTGGTGGTAGATTTGGTCGGGGAGGCATCCTGTGCAATCCTAAATGTCAGAAGACAGCCGGCCCCTCCGGTCCCCAGGCTCCTGAACACTAATGTTGACCCTTTCCCCAGGTAAGCAAAAGTCAGCAGCCCAAGTCCTGGTGGCATATTCCTCGAGGCGCTTGGGACTCTCAATCGAGCTCAACTCGGCTGTGGCAGCAGCTTGGGTCTGGGAGGCATCCTGCGCAATGTGGAATTTCAGAAGTCAGCCGGCCACTAAGGGCCCCTGGGCCCTGAAAAGCAAAGCCGCCCTTTACACAGGGAAGTGTAACTCACCAGCTCAGGTTCCTGATGGCAGATTGCTGGAGGCACTGGGGACCCTCAAACCAGCCTGACTTTGCGGTGGTGGCAGCTTTGGTCGGGAAGGCATCCTGCGCAGTCTTAAATTTCAGAAGACAGCCGGCCCCTCTGGTCCCCAGGCTCCTGAACTGTCATGCTGACCGTTTCCCCAGGTAAGCAAAAGTCAGCAGCCCAAGTTCCTGGTGGCATATTCCTCGAGGCGCTTGGAACTCTCAATCGAGCTCAACTCGGCTGCCGCAGCAGCTTGGCTCTGGGCGGCATCCTGCGCAATGTGGAATTTCAGAAGTCAGCCGGCCACTAAGGGCCCCTGGGCCCTGAAAACCAAAGCCGCCCTTTACACAGGGAAGTGTAACTCACCAGCTCAGGTTCCTGATGGCAGATTGCTGGGCCCATTTGGGACCTTCAAACCAGCCTGACTTTGCGGTGGTGGCAGCTGGGGTCGGGGAGGCATCCTGCGCACTGCAGAATATGAAGAGCCAGCCGGCCACTAAGGGCCCCTCGGCCCTGAAAACCAAAGCCGCCCATTACACAGGGAAGTGTAACTCACCAGCACAGGTTCCTGATGGCAGATTGCTGGAGTTACTTGGGACTCTCAAACCAGCCTGACTTTACAGTGGGGAAAGCTTGGGTCTGGGAGGCATCCTGCGCAGTCCTAAATTTCAGAAGACAGCCGGCCACTCTGGTCCCCAGGCTCCTGAACAGTAATGCTGACACTTCCCCCAGATAAGCAAAACTCAGATGCCCAGGTTCCTTGTTGCAGATTGCTGGTGGTGCTTGGACTCTCAAACGAGCTCGACTCGGCTTAGGTGGCAGCTTACGTCTGGGAGGCATCCTGCGCAATGCGGAATTTCAGAAGGCACACAGACAGCCACTCCGGGCCACAGGCTCTTTAAAACTAATGATGACCCTTTCCCCAGGAAAGCAAAAGTCAGCAGCCCAAGTTCCTGGTGGCATATTCCTCGAGGCGCTTGGGACTCTCAAACAAGCTCGACTCAGCTGAGGTGGCAGCTTGCATCCGGGAGGCATCCTGCGCACTGGAGAACTTCAGCAGGCAGACGGCCAGCCACTCAGACCACAGGCCCCTGATCATTAGGGCTGACCCTTTCCCCACGTAAGCAAAAGTCAGCAGCCCAAGTTCCTGGTGGCAGATTGCTCAAGGTGCTTGGGACCCTCAAATGAGCTTGACTCAGGTGAGGTGGCAGCTTGGCTCTGGGAGGAATCCTGCGCCATGTGAAATTTCAGCAGGCAGCCGGCCCCTCCAGGCCGCAGGTTCCTGAAAACTAATGCTGCCCCTTACCCAGGTAAGAAAATCTCAGCCCCCCATGTTCCTAGTTGCAGATTGGTGGAGGCGCTTGGGACTCTCAAACGAGCTCGACTCGGCTGAGGTGGCAGCTTGGCTCTGAGAGGCAGCCTGCGCAATGCAGAATTTCAGCAGACAGCCTGTCACTAAGGGCCCCTGAGTCCTCAACACCAATGCTGCCCTTTACACAGGTAAGTGTAACTCACCAGCTCAGGTTCCTGATGGCAGATTGCTGGACACATTTGGGGGCCCTCAAAGCAGCCTGACTCTCCAGTGCTGGCAGCTTGGGTCTGGGAGGCATACTGCGCAATGCAGAATTTCAGCAGGCAGACGGCTGGCCACTCCGGGCCACAGGCTCCTGAACACTAGTCCTGTCTCTTTTCTCAGGTAAGCCAAACTCAGCCGCCCAGGTTCCTTGTTGCAGATTGCTGGTGGTACTTGGGACTCTCAAATGAGCTCGATTTGGCTGAGGTGGCAGCTTACATCTAGGAGGCATCCTGTGCAAGGCAGAATATCAGAAGTCACACAGACAGCCACTCCGGGCCACCGGCTCTCTAAAACTAATGCTGACCCTTTGCCCAGGTAAGCAAAACTCAGCCCCCCAGGTTCCTTGTTGCAGATTGATGGAGCTGCTTGGGACTCTCAAACGAGCTCGTCTCAGGTGAGGTGGCAGCTTGGGTCTGGGAGGCATCCAGGTGTTCCCCCCGACCCTGTGAGAAGCTCTCGCAGTCCTTCCATGAGACAGTGCCGGGAGCGGCCCATAAACCCCTCCACTCAGCAGCTCCATGCAAAAGGGAGCTGAGGCAAAGCCTCCCCCTAAAACAGCCTCGCCCCGGCAGGAGCCACCCCCTCATCATCCTCACACTCACACCTGGGCTGCTCTGAGCCCCCATCATATATTTTTCATATTTATATTCACATGTATATTTAGAATTTATATTACTGTATAATAAAAATTATATTATATATTGCATCTCTTCATGTTACTTACATAGATTTCTATTTCTCTTTCTATTCATAGTTTGGTATTATATAATAAATATATAGAGATATAAAGATATATTTCTGTATGTCGATTTACATTTCTATAGTACTTATATTATTTAAAATAAAACCCCTGCCTCTAACGACATAAAAAGCAAAGACACCCCTTTCTTTAAAACACATTTAAAATTTTAAAAATAATTTTGTTTGTCATAATTCTATTCACATCTATATTTGTAATTTTCATTTGTTATATTTATAGATATTATATATATTGGAGAGAATACCTTTTTATATAATAATAGATACATTCTTTTGACACAATATATTTATTTTACTTAAATAAATATATATTAAATATTTATTGATATCGACATATATCTGATATATTTGCATTTCTAGTTTTATATTTTTTATGAAATCTCCAGCCCATACCCCAATAAAAGCCAAACAATCCCCAATTCATTTAAACTGTATTTAAACATAAATCCTGTCACAGCTGCGTTGCTCAGCAGTGCCCCAAGCTAATCTGACACTTGTTCATCTCCTGGACCTGAATCTGAACCCGCTCACCTTGATCGCACCTGGCAGAACCATTTTCATACCTTTTTCTGGCATGTCTTGTTTTTGTTTTTTTTTGTCTTGAGTTTTTGTGCCCTTTATTGCCTCTCTTTCTTGCCTTGTTTCTTGGGGCTTTTACTCCCTTTTTCCTTGATTTTTTTCTGGCATTTCTTGGGGTTTTTTCTTCGTTTCTTCTTGCCCATCTTGGTGTTTATTCTGGTTTTTCCTTGCCCCCCTTGGGGGTTTTTTTTCAGTTTGTTTTTTTTTTTTTTCTTCCCCATCTTGGTTTTTTGTTGTGATTTTGTTTCTTGCCCATCTTGGGGTTTTTCTCTGGTCTGTTTTCAGGGATTTTTCTTGCCCATCTTGGTTTTCTTCTGTGGGTTTGTTTTTTGTTGTTTTTTTTTTTTCTTTTCTTTTTCTTTTTTTCCCCCCTAGGTTTCTCCTTGCCCTCCTTGTTTTTGGTTTTTTTTGTCTGTCTTCCTTCCTTCCTTCTTTCTTCCTTTCAGTTCCTTTTCTTATTTTCTTTTTTTCTTTCTCTTCCTTTCTTTCTTTCTTTCCCTGTATTTCTAATCTTGGTTTTCATTTCTAGCTTTAGAATAAAAAAGCAGCAGTAGAAACTTTCAGGCTATCTGGGATTAAAAAAACTCCAAAATGAAAATGATTTAAAGAAAACTATATATTTCCTGGGAACCTGAAATTTTCTACTGCTGCACGTGACATAGAGCGTTTATTCCTTCTTATAGATAGTTGATATTTCATACTTACTTTATACAGCGCTCCCTGCTGTGTGCACCGGCGCGCTGCAGGCACAGCGCCCCCTGCTGTCTGCACAGGCGCACTGCAGGCACAGCGGTGCGGCGACGTTCAGTTCTGTTTAATGAAACTCAACTAGGTTCAGCTTGGTTCGGCTCTTGGTCTAAACTCATTTAAGTTTGGCTCTTCGGAACAATTCGCACAGTAACGCTTTACGGCACCTTTTACGACAGTCGCGCTTCACGACACCTTTTACGACAGTCGCGCTTTACGGCACCTTTTACGACAGTCGCGCTTTACGGCAGTCTTTGCGACAGTCGCGCTTTACGGCAGCCTTTACGACAGTCGCGCTTTACGGCAGCCTTTACGACAGTCGCGCTTTACGGCACCTTTTACGACAGTCGCGCTTTACGGCACCTTTTACGACAGTCGCGCTTTACGGCACCTTTTACGACAGTCGCGCTTTACGGCAGTCTTTACGACAGTCGCGCTTTACGGCACCTTTTACGACAGTCGCGCTTTACGGCACCTTTTACGACAGTCGCGCTTTACGGCACCTTTTACGACAGTCGCGCTTTACGGCACCTTTTACGACAGTCGCGCTTTACGGCACCTTTTACGACAGTCGCGCTTTACGGCACCTTTTACGACAGTCGCGCTTTACGGCAGTCTTTTACGACAGTCGCGCTTTGCGGCACCTTTTACCACAGTCGCGCTTTACGGCACCTTTTACGACAGTCTCGCTTTACGGCAGTCTTTACCACAGTCGCGCTTTACGGCACCTTTTACGGCAGTCGCGCTTTACGGCACCTTTTACGACAGTCGCGCTTTACGGCAGTCTTTACGACAGTCGCGCTTTACGGCACCTTTTACGACAGTTTTTTTTCTTCCCAATTTGGAGTTTTTCCTGGGTTTTTTTTGCCAGTCTTGCGGGGTTTTTTCCAGGTTTCTTCTTGCCCATCTTGAATTTTTTTTCTGGGTTTTTTTCTGGGTTTTTTCTTGCCCATCTTGGTGGTTTTTTTCCCTTTTTTTTTTTTTTCCCTTTTTTTTTTTTTTTTCTTGGTTTTTTCAGGTTTTTTTCTGGTCCATCTTGCTTTTTTTCTTGCCCATCTTGGGGGGATTTTCTGTGATTTTTCTGGGTTTTTTGAGGATCTTCTCCTTGCCCATCTTGGTTTTTTTTTTTTGCGTTTTTTTCCTGCCAGTCTGGGGTTTTTGTTCTTGGTTTTTTTCTGGGTTTTTCCTTGCCCATCTTGGGATTTTTTTTCCGTTTTTTTTTCCTGGTTTTTCCTGCGTTTTTTCTGGTCCATCATGTGGGGGTTTTTTGGGATTCTTCTTGCCCATCTTGGGGTTTTTTTCTGGGTATTCTCGCCCATGTTTGGTTTTTTTCCTTGGTTTTTTCTGGGTTTTCCATGCCCACCTTGGGGGTTCTTCCGGTTTCTTTTTCCTGTTTTTTTTTTTTTTTTTCTGGGTTTTTTCTGGGCTTTTCTTGCCCATCTTGGTTTTTTTTTCCTGGTTTTTTCTTGCCCATCTTGGGGTTTTTAGCTTTTTTTCCCGGGTTTGCTCTTGCCCCTCTTGAGATTTTTTCCCTGGGATTGTTCTGGGTTTTTTCTTGATTTTTTTCTTCCCCCTCTTGCAGTTTTTTTCCTGGATTTTTGTGGGGTTTCTTTGTTGCCCATTTTGGGGTTTTTTCTTCTTTTTTCTGGGTTTTTCTTGCCCATCTTGGGTTTTTTTACTGGGTTTTTTGGGCCTTTTCTAGCCTATCTTGGAGTATTTTTCTGGGTTTTTACTTGGCCGGGACCAAAAAAAAAAAACAGCCAGGGTGGAAGGCAGCTGGGGATTTTTTATTCTCAATTTAACAATGAGTTGCAAAACCTGAAAAGCAAAAGTCATATACACAAGGTTAAATCCAGTCAGCATGCGCTCACACACGCAGCGACGAGCAGACAGACACAGCCACGTGCTCTCACACACACTCCTTCTTACACGCTCACTGTGGCCCTTCTCTGAGATGCTGAAGAAGGTGCTTTGACACATCTTCTGGCTGCCGCTCCTTGAGCTAAATGGCAGATCCTGGGGAAATCAGCAGCCTTGGCGACCTGTGAGACAACAGGAAGGGTCAACAAGTGGCTATCTGACAGCTAGGACTTGTCCCCACTCTGGACTGATGAATTTTCTACCCAAAATCCTACAAAAGACAGATGAACAGTAAAGTTGTTATAACTGTTCTACCTAACTGTGACTATGTGCCAGGGCAGGGCAGCTCCGATCATAAGTGGTACAGTCTACACACAATATAAGCTGACGCATACAGTGCAAGTGTACACAGAGTGTAAGTACACACAATATAAGGTGACATGCTTACATGCAGTGTAAGTACAGACAATATAAGGCGATGCACTTACATTGCATGTACCTATGCTGGCTTATACTGTACGTACTTATACTGTATGTAAGTACATACAATATAAGCCAACATAGGAACATACAATATAAACCACGACTTAAGAAAACTCTCTGGAAGATTACTTATTGAGCCCTGTATCCTTTGAGAAGATGGAACCTATAGAACTACTGCAGTCACGTGAGGAGGGTGTAAGATGCTCCCTCTAGAAGTTCAAGAAAATGGAAAAAAACCCACTACCAAAGCTGATAGTGAGAAGGAAGATGGATGAGAACATCTTGTCCCTGTGAGACATTCCTGTCTCAAAGAGTAAAAATGTAAAGATGCTGGAATAAGGGATATCCGGCAAGGAATGTGAGTAGAACATGGCACAGAAGAGAGCCGATAAAGCATTGAGATGTAACAAAGGCCTATGCCGTGGAAGACAATGGACACACACACCATAACATAGACACAGATGACATAACACAGAGACAAGTTGCAACTGCTTGGCACTTTCCCTTTAGGGACCCGAGAGTCCTAGCACAAGACGAGCCAGAGGCCAATGAGGCCAAGGGAAAGGAAGCCCTATGACAACAGCACGTGATGATGAAATGCAACTCATTAAAGGAAGTTAGGGCCAAAGCAGTTAGGAGGATGCTTGAGAGGCTCAGCAAGCCTAGAGAAGGAAGCGGACTGCCAGGTGACTGCGGCTACAGCTCCGGACCTGAAGGCGAGCTCCACGGGGGAAAGAGCCGTGACGACTTCAAGTCGAGGAAGGCAGATGACGCAAAGTTCACGAGAATGTGGAGATGGGTAGGAACTGCCCTGCCCGGCAAAGGCTCTGGTGAGGCTGAGGAGAAACCCTCTCCCTTTACTTCCAGAGAGCCTGTCCCACTACAGACCTCTCCGCTAAGCTGACATCAGATTGCCTCCTGTGATAGTAAAGGCTTTTCCCCTTCTCCCAACCACTGGCCCCGACACTTAGCTTTTGGAAGACAAGCAGACAAAATCCATCCTCGGTCGGACGTGGACGTTGAGACGTTCTCAATGTGTGCGCTTCGGTGCTGCCGCTTCCAAGCTGTGGCTACAAGCCTGCCCAGGGTACCTAAAGCAAAACAGAAAACGTGACTATTGCCCTCAAAAACAGTAATCCCCGGGACTCCTTCGCACCCCTGCCCCAGCTCACCTCAAGTCTTGATTTGACTCCAGAGGCCGCCTGGAAGATACCTGCAAAAAGAAAATGTACACACTTAGCATGCTGCTGCATAACGCTCACCTAGGAATCAGCCCGCCTAAACTCCGAGTCACCTGCCCTCCTCTCTTCCCCGGCATGCCTAGGGCAGCGACAGCACCTGCAAAGAAACAAAGCAGAAAAGCATGCTGAGATACTGTGAAAACACAACCTCCCAACCCTGACAAGTATGCCACACTGATACCTTAAGCTTGAACCCACCTGGCATGGGCATGCTGGGCTAGGACAGATGGCAAGCAGTCCATCTAAAATAAAAAGAGGAATAATACATACCTAGAGCTGCACCAGAAACTGAGACCTCAGCAATAACAACTGTTTCGGTACCCTACTGAATGCTCACCTTGCCCACTCAGCCTTGACAGCTGCTCTCTGCCTTGACTTCCTAAAAATAAAGACAAAGAGCAGAACTGCAGCAGCCACAATTTATGCTTCCTCTGCAGAGACAAACAGTGACTGACCTTCACAGGGGAATCCCCTCACCCAGAATGGGGGGCTCTGCCCTGGATTTATCCTTCTGCAACTAAAAGAAAGTTAGGATGAAAGTGAAAGGGCTGCAGGATAACTTATGGGCTCCACGTATCCTGTGTCCATCTACAAATCCCATCTAGAATCCAACTACACATTACAAATTCCAAGTCCCTGAGACTTCTCATATTGCAGCAGGGCAGAACAGCAGCTCCAGCACAAATGTGTGCAGACACCCGTGACACAGGACAGACAAGACGTGACAAACACTGGGGACACAACAGGAACGGAAATCTCTTAGCAAGGAAAATGGCTGCAAGGACTGAGAGAATGCAAAAGAAGAAGAGTTGAAGCTGATGGCGAGCTGATGAGGCTCAGAGAACCCTGGAGGAAGAAGATGCAAACAGAATGATTTATTCCAAAAACTGCAAAGATGGATGCCCGAGAATCCTACAGTCAGAATCCTCTCCCTAACCTCACATCCTTACAAGTCCTACTCTGCTATAATGGATCATTGCGCAGCATGGCTGTCCGTACAGGTCAGAACAAGACATGACAAGACATTTGACTGGACGCTTCTAAAGAGAGATGCATTTCTGATGCCTGTGTGAGCTCCCCAGTCAAAAGATCTATGGCATGGGTGCCAGGGCGAGGAACGCTGAGATCACGGATGCTAGGAAAGGTTTCTGAGAGGCCCCTCACAGGGCTAAGATAAGAGACATGAGATATCCAGGAAAACACACAATACACAAGTGACACAAGACACACCAGGACTGCTCTGCCCTGCTGCGCACCTCAGCACTGTGACCAAAAGGGAGACTTTGCTTTTATGGGGCCTAAGGGGCAACATCTTGGCTAACCTCATTGCCAGAGCCAACTCAGACCCCCACCTCAGGGAGTCCTGACAAAGCACCCCACGATCATCCCCTCTGAGGGTTGCAGCCCTCTGCTTATCTCTCAGACATCAGGGGATGCCTGTGTCAGGTGCAAAGAAAGGCCACCTCGTCAGCTGGGAAGGTCCTGCTGCCACCGGGCTGGTGTCTCTCAGACAGCTAGATTAAAGAGAACCAAACATCAGTGCCTGACCTTGGCAGCGCATCGGCCAAAACCCCACCACTCTGCTACTCACCATGCTCCTAGGAATGCCCAGCACCTCCTAACCCTGACCCTCTGCCATGGATGCAATGCATCCACACCTGAAAGAAAGTTAGAACATATGTCACACACCTCCACAATAACTTTAACTTTCAAGCTGGAAACACCTTATGTAAACCTAGGAATAGCACCTAGTGCCCAAGTAGAGCCCACATTCAAATTTCAACTCCCCAGGCTTGTCCCATTGCAGCACGCCATGCGGCAGGGCAGAACAGCTCCGGCACAAATACCTGCAGACACCCGTGACACAGAACGTGACAAACAGGGGGACACCAAACACAACACATCATGCTTGTGGTGAGGGCCTCGAGGGAAGAGGGCAAAAGGGACCCCAAAGACACACTAGGGAACACAGCACACCAGACAACAGGATACAGACCGGAGCTGTTCTGCACTGCCCGCCTGAAAGCTGCCATCAAAAGAAGAGCCTATCCCTTTAGCTGTCCTAACAGGCCCTTGGAGAAGAATGCTTTTCCCTCTGCTGCTTTTTCACTCTGCCCCAAGAACTCCCAACCTGCTACACTCCCATCTCCAGGCCGTGGCCCCCAACTTATCTTTTGGATGATTGGTGAGGGGAATCCACGCTGCACCTGAAATGAGTCTGCCTCGGAGGGCTCTGTGATGGCCTGTTAGCCTCCCAGTCAGCTACAATAAAGAAAACCAAAACCAAAGTATGAGTTCAGACTTATGTGGGCCAAATCCCAGCAAGGCAGCTACTTGCCCTTTCCTGAGCGTGCCTGGCTCCCTCAGGCTCCAGCTTCATCCTGATTCCAAGGCGGTGGCCTTTATTAGGAGTGGCACCTGGGTTAGAGAAAGGCAAAGTTAAATGGCATTGCTGTGAGTGCAGTGGATGACCTTGTGTGCTCTAAGACATGGCAATGCCTCTGCTAGGCTTCTGAACAGCCTTGTGTTGGGGGAGCCCTCAAATAAACACCCTTTCTCACCCTGCTGCCTGCAAACCCCCTCCCAAGAACTCCTTACTGGATACCTCATCACCCTCCCTCTCCCAGTCACCATCCCGAACTCACCTGAAGCCTCAATCTCAAACATCATCCTTGACACTGGGCAGATCCCTCTTGTGACACAATGAATCTGCTGAAAAATTGTTGTGCTTCAGAGCTGAGCAATAACAACCACTTCTCTCTGCTGCTCACCTTGGCTGCTGGTATCCAGAGTTACTTCCTAAAAAGAAAGACAAAGAACAGTGCTGTAACACAGTCACCATACACACTTCTGCTGCAGAGACAAATGGGGCCTCACCTGCTCAGGGGAATCCCCTCAACGGGACGGGGCCCTCTGGCACAGATTTAATCCATCTGAATCTGAAAAAAAAGGTAGGACAAGAGTCAAACTGTTGCAGGATAACTGAGGAGCTCCAGATATGATGTGTCCATCTACAAATCCCACCTACAGTCCAACTACACCCCGCATTACACATTCCAAGTCCCCAGGACTTCTCCTATCGCAGCTGGCTATGCCGCAGGGCAGAGCAGCCCCGTCCCAAATGTGTGCAGACACCCGTGACACAGGACAGACAGGAAAAGACAGACAACGGGGACACAACGGGAACAGAAATCTCTTGGCAAGGAAAATGGCTGCAAGGACTGAGAGAACGCAAAAGGAGATGACCGAGCTGAGACCGATGGTCAGCTGATGAGGCTCAGAGAACCCTGGAGGAAGAAGATGCTAACTGAAGGATTTATTCCAAGAACAGCAAAGATCGATGCCTAGGAATCCTATGGTCAGAATCCTCTGCCTGCCCTCACATTTTTTACAAGTCCTAATCCACCATAATGGATCCAGGTGGGGCATAGCTGTCCGGACAGCTCAGAACAAGACCTGACAAGACACCTGACTGGATGCTTCCAAAGAGAAAAGAGAGTCTGATGCCTGTCTGAGCTCCCCAGTCAAAAGTTCTGTGGCCCGGGTGCCAGGCCAAGGAATGCAGAGATCACAGATGCTAACAAGGATGCCAAGGTTTCTGACAGGCCCCCCTAAGTTAAAGATATGGGATACACAAACAACACATAATGCACAACAGACAAGTGACACAAGACACACCGGGACTGCTCTGCCCTGCACTCCGCAGCACTGCGATCAAAAGTGAGACTTTGCTTTTATGGGGCCTAAGGGGCCACTTCATGAATACCCCCCACCTCCAAATTGGACTCAAAAACGCCTCCCGGTCATTCCCAAACCAGCACCATGCCTTCATCCCCACTGTGGGTCACAGCCCTCTACTTATCTCTCAGACATCTGGGGATGCTGGTCCCTGTCAGGTGCAAAGAAAGGCCACCTCGTCAGCTGGGAAGGTCCTGCTGCCACCGGGCTGGTGTCTCTCAGACAGCTAGATTAAAGAGAACCAAACATCAGTGCCTGATCTTGGCACCGCATCGGCCAAAACCCCACCACTCTGCTACTCACCGCGCTCCTAAGAAGGCCCGGCACCTCCTAACCCTGACCCTCTGCCACACGTGGAATGCATCTGCACCTGAAAGGAAGTTAGAACTTATGTCAAACAAAACCAGGGTAACTCACAAGCTGCAAACACCTTATGTCAATCTAGGAACAGCATCCAGAGCCCAAGTACACCCCACATTACAAATTCCCACTCCCTATGGTTTGTCCTACTGCAGCAGGCCATGGGCAGGGCAGAGCAGCTCCGGCACAAACGTGTGTACACACCCGTGACACAGAACGTGACAAACAGGGGGGACAAGAAACACGACACATCATGCTTGTGGTGAGGGTCTCGAGGGGAGAAGGCAAAAGGGACCCCAAAGACACACCAGGTAACACGGCACACGAGACAACACCAGACAGACCAGAGCTGTTCTGCACTGCCCGCCTGACATCTGCCATCAAAAGTAGAGCCTCTCCCTTTACCTGTCCTAAGAGGCCCTTGGAGAAGATTGCTTTTCCCACTGCCAATTTTTAAATCTGGCACAAGAACTCCCAACCTCATACTCTCCCATCTCCAGGCCGTGGCCCCCGACTTATCTTTTGGATGATCGGCGATGTGGATCCACGTTGCACCTGAAATGAGTGTGCCTCGGAGGGCTCTGTGATGGCCTGTGAGCCTCTCGGTCAGCTGCAATAAAGAAAACCAAAACCAAAGTATGAGTTCAGACTTATGTGGGCCAAATCCCAGCAAGGCAGCTACTTGCCCTTTCCTGAGCGTGCCTGGCTCCCTCAGGCTCCAGCTTCATCCTGATTCCAAGGCGGTGGCCTTTATTAGGAGTGGCACCTGGGTTAGAGAAAGGCAAAGTTAAATGGCATTGCTGTGAGTGCAGTGGATGACCTTGTGTGCTCTAAGACATGGCAATGCCTCTGCTAGGCTTCTGAACAGCCTTGTGGGGGGGGGAGCCCTCAAATAAACAAATAAACACCCTTTCTCACCGTGCTGCCTGCAAACCCCCTCCCAAGAACTCCTAACTGGATACCTGAACACCCTCCCTCTCCTAGTCACCATCCCGAACTCACCTGAAGCCTCAATCTCAAACATCATCCTTGACACTGGGCAGATCCCTCTTGTGACACGATCAATCTGCTGAAAAATTGTTGTGCTTCAGAGCTGAGCAATAACAACCACTTCTCTCCGCTGCCCACCTTAGCTGCTGGAATCCAGATTTATTTCCTAAAAAGAAAGACAAAGAACAGAGCTGTAACACAGTCACCATACACACTTCTGCTGCAGAGACAAATGGGGCCTCACCTGCTCGGGGCAATCCCCTCACCCGGGATGGGGCCCCCTGGCACAGATTTAATCCATCTCAATCTGAAAAAAAAGTTAGGACAAGAGTCACACTGTTGCAGGATAACTGAAGAGCTCCAGATATGATGTGTCCATCTACAAATCCCATCTAGAGTCCAACTACACCCCACATTACAAATGCCAAGTCCCCAGGACTTCTCCTATTGCACCAGGCTATGCGGCAGGGCAGAGCAGCCCCGGCACAAATGTGTGCAGACACCCGTGACACAGGACAGGCAGGACAGGACAGGACAGACAACGGGGACACAACAGGAACAGACATCTCTTGGCAAGGAAAATGGCTGCAAGGACTGAGAGAATGCAAAAGGAGATGACTGAGTTCAAACTGACGGTCAGCTGATGAGGCTCAGAGAACCCTGGAGGAAGAAGATGCTAACTGAAGGATTTATTCCAAGAACAGCAAAGATCGATGCCTAGGAATCCTATGGTCAGAATCCTCTGCCTGCCCTCACATTCTTACAAGTCCTAATCCACCATAATGGATCCAGGTGGGGCATAGCTGTCTGGACAGCTCAGAACAAGACCTGACAAGACACCTGACTGGATGCTTCCAAAGACAGAAGAGAGTCTGATGCCTGTCTGAGCTCCCCAGTCAAAAGTTCAATGGCCCGGGTGCCAGGCCAAGGAATGCAGAGATCACAGATGCTAACAAGGATGCCAAGGTTTCTGACAGGCCCCCCTAAGGTAAAAGACATGGCATACACAAACAACACATAATGCACAACAGACAAAGGACACGAGACACACCGGGACTGCTCTGCCCTGCACACCTCAGCACTGCGATCAAAAGTGAGACTTTGCTTTTATGGGGCCTAAGGGGCCACCTCATGAACACCACCCACCTCCAAATTGGACTCAAAAACGCCTCCCGGTCATTCCCAAACCAGCACCATGCCTTCATCCCCTCTGTGGGTCACAGCCCTCTACTTATCTCTCAGACATCTGGGGATGCCGGTCCCTGTCAGGTGCAAAGAAAGGCCACCTCGTCAGCTGGGAAGGTCCTGCTGCCACCGGGCTGGTGTCTCTCAGACAGCTAGATTAAAGAGAACCAAACATCAGTGCCTGACCTTGGCACCGCATCGGCCAAAACCCCACCACTCTGCTACTCACCGCGCTCCTAAGAAGGCCCAGCACCTCCTAACCCTGACCCTCTGCCACACATGGAATGCATCTGCACCTGAAAGAAAGTTAGAACTTATGTCAAACACCACCAGGGTAACTCACAAGCTGCAAACACCTTATGTCAATCTAGGAACAGCATCTAGAGCCCAAGTACAGCCCACATTACAAATTTCAACTCCCCAAGGCTTGTCCTACTGCAGCAGGCCATGGGCAGGGCAGAACAGTTGCGGCACAAATACCCGCAGACACCCGTGACACAGAACGTGACAAACAGGGGGACATGAAACACGACACATCATGCTTGTGGTGAGGGCCTCGAGGGAAGAGGGCAAAAGGGACCCCAAAGACACACTAGGGAACACGGCACACACCGGAGCTGTTCTGCACTGCCCACCTGAAAGCTGCCATCAAAAGTAGAGCCTCTCCCTTTAGCTGTCCTAAGAGGCCCTTAGAGAAGAATGCTCTTCTCTTTGCTAATTTCTAAATCTGCCCCAAGAACTACCAACCCACTATTCTCTCATCTCCAGGCCCTGGCCCCCAACTTATCTTTTGGATGATCAGCGATGTGGATCCACGTTGCACCTGAAATGAGTGTGCCTCGGAGGGCTCTGTGATGGCCTGTGAGCCTCTCGGTCAGCTACAATAAAGTAAACCGAAACCAAAGTGTGAGTCCAGAGTTATGCGGGCCAAATCCCTGCAAGGCAGCTACTTGCCCTTTCCTGAGTGTGCCTGGCTCCCTCAGGCTCCAGCTTCATCCTGATTCCAAGGCTGTGGCCTTCATTAGGGGTGGCACCTGGGTTAGAGAAAGGCAAAGTTAAATGCCATTGCTGTGAGTGCAGTGGATGACCTTGTGTGCTGCAAGACATGGGAATGCCTCTGCTAGGCTTCTGCACAGCCTTGTGTGGGGGGGAGCCCTCAAATAAACAAACAAACACCCTTTCTCACCCTGCTGCCTGCAAACCCCCTCCCAAGAACTCCTAACTGGATACCTGAACACCCTCCCTCTCCCAGTCACAATCCTCAATCACCTGAAGCCTCAATCTCAAACATCATCCTTGACACTGGGCAGATCCCTCTTGTGACACGATCAATCTGCTGAAAAATTGTTGTGCTTCAGAGCTGAGCAATAACAACCACTTCTCTCCGCTGCTCACCTTGGCTGCTGGTATCCAGATTGATTTCCTAAAAAGAAAGACAAAGAACAGTGCTGTAACACAGTCACCACATACACTTCTGCTGCAGGGACAAATGGGGCCTCACCTGCTCGGGGCAATCCCCTCACCCGGGACGGGGCCCCCTGGCACAGATTTAATCCATCTCAATCTGAAAAAAAAGTTAGGACAAGAGTCACACTGTTGCAGGATAACTGATGAGCTCCAGATATGATGTGTCCATCTACAAATCCCATCTAGAGTCCAACTACACCCCACATTACAAATGCCAAGTCCCCAGGACTTCTCCTATTGCACCAGGCTGTGCGGCAGGGCAGAGCAGCCCCGGCACAAATGTGTGATGACACCCGTGACACAGGACAGACAGGACAGGACAGACAACGGGGACACAACAGGAACAGAAATCTCTTGGCAAGGAAAATGGCTGCAAGGACTGAGAGAATGCAAAAGGAGATGACCAAGCTGAGACCGATGGTCAGCTGATGAGGCTCAGAGAACCCTGGAGGAAGAAGATGCTAACTGAATGATTTATTCCAATAACTGCAAAGATGGATGCCTAGGAATCCTACAGTCAGAACCCTCTACCTAACCTCGTAATATTACAAGTCCTAATCCACCATAATGGATCCAGGTGGGGCATAGCTGTCCGGACAGCTCAGAACAAGACCTGACAAGACACCTGACTGGATGCTTCCAAAGACAGAAGAGAGTCTGATGCCTGCCTGAGCTCCCCAGTCAAAAGTTCAATGGCCCGGGTGCCAGGCCAAGGAATGCAGAGATCACAGATGCTAACAAGGATGCCAAGGTTTCTGACAGGCCCCCCTAAGGTAAAAGACATGGCATACACAAACAACACATAATGCACAACAGACAAAGGACACAAGACACCCCGGGACTGCTCTGCCCTGCGCTCCTCAGCACTGTGATCAAAAGTGAGACGTGGCTTTTATGGGGCCTAAGGGGCCACCTCATGAACACCCCCCCCCTCCAAATTGGACTCAAAAACCCCTCCCAGTAATTCCCAAACCAGCACCATGCCTTCATCCCCTCTGTGGGTCACAGCCCTCTACTTATCTCTCAGACATCTGGGGATGCCGGTCCCTGTCAGGTGCAAAGAAAGGCCACCTCGTCAGCTGGGAAGGTCCTGCTGCCACCGGGCTGGTGTCTCTCAGACAGCTAGATTAAAGAGAACCAAACATCAGTGCCTGACCTTGGCACCGCATCGGCCAAAACCCCACCACTCTGCTACTCACCGCGCTCCTAAGAAGGCCCGGCACCTCCTAACCCTGACCCTCTGCCACACGTGGAATGCATCTGCACCTGAAAGAAAGTTAGAACTTATGTCAAACAAAACCAGGGTAACTCACAAGCTGCAAACACCTTATGTCAATCTAGGAACAGCATCCAGAGCCCAAGTACACCCCACATTACAAATTCCCACTCCCTATGGTTTGTCCTACTGCAGCAGGCCATGGGCAGGGCAGAACAGCTCCGGCACAAACGTGTGTACACACCCGTGACACAGAACGTGACAAACAGGGGGGACAAGAAACACGACACATCATGCTTGTGGTGAGGGTCTCGAGGGGAGAAGGCAAAAGGGACCCCAAAGACACACCAGGTAACACGGCACACGAGACAACACCAGACAGACCAGAGCTGTTCTGCACTGCCCGCCTGACATCTGCCATCAAAAGTAGAGCCTCTCCCTTTACCTGTCCTAAGAGGCCCTTGGAGAAGACTGCTTTTCCCACAGCCAATTTTTAAATCTGGCGCAAGAACTGCCAATCTGATACTCTCCCATCTCCAGGCCATGGCCCCCGACTTATCTTTTGGATGATCGGCGATGTGGATCCACGTTGCACCTGAAATGAGTCTGCCTCGGAGGGCTCTGTGATGGCCTGTGAGCCTCTCGGTCAGCTGCAATAAAGAAAACCAAAACCAAAGTATGAGTTCAGACTTATGTGGGCCAAATCCCACACAGGCAGCTACTTGCCCTTTCCTGAGCATGCCTGGCTCCCTCAGGCTCCAGCTTCATCCTGATTCCAAGGCGGTGGCCTTTATTAGGAGTGGCACCTGGGTTAGAGAAAGGCAAAGTTAAATGGCATTGCTGTGAGTGCAGTGGATGACCTTGTGTGCTCTAAGACATGGCAATGCCTCTGCTAGGCTTCTGAACAGCCTTGTGTGGGGGGGGAGCCCTCAAATAAACAAATAAACACCCTTTCTCACCCTGCTGCCTGCAAACCCCCTCCCAAGAACTCCTAACTGGATACCTGAACACCCTCCCTCTCCCAGTCACAATCCTCAATCACCTGAAGCCTCAATCTCAAACATCATCCTTGACACTGGGCAGATCCCTCTTGTGACACGATCAATCTGCTGAAAAATTGTTGTGCTTCAGAGCTGAGCAATAACAACCACTTCTCTCCGCTGCCCACCTTAGCTGCTGGAATCCAGATTTATTTCCTAAAAAGAAAGACAAAGAACAGAGCTGTAACACAGTCACCATACACACTTCTGCTGCAGAGACAAACGGGGCCTCACCTGCTCGGGGCAATCCCCTCACCCGGGATGGGGCCCCCTGGCACAGATTTAATCCATCTGATTCTGGAAAAAAAGTTAGGACAAGAGTCACACTGTTGCAGGATAACTGATGAGCTCCAGATATGATGTGTCCATCTACAAATCCCATCTAGAGTCCAACTACACCCCACATTACAAATGCCAAGTCCCCAGGACTTCTCCTATTGCACCAGGCTATGCGGCAGGGCAGAGCAGCCCCGGCACAAATGTGTGCAGACACCCGTGACACAGGACAGGCAGGACAGGACAGACAACGGGGACACAACAGGAACAGACATCTCTTGGCAAGGAAAATGGCTGCAAGGACTGAGAGAATGCAAAAGGAGATGACTGAGTTCAAACTGACGGTCAGCTGATGAGGCTCAGAGAACCCTGGAGGAAGAAGATGCTAACTGAAGGATTTATTCCAAGAACAGCAAAGATCGATGCCTAGGAATCCTATGGTCAGAATCCTCTGCCTGCCCTCACATTCTTACAAGTCCTAATCCACCATAATGGATCCAGGTGGGGCATAGCTGTCCGGACAGCTCAGAACAAGACCTGACAAGACACCTGACTGGATGCTTCCAAAGACAGAAGAGAGTCTGATGCCTGTCTGAGCTCCCCAGTCAAAAGTTCAATGGCCCGGGTGCCAGGCCAAGGAATGCAGAGATCACAGATGCTAACAAGGATGCCAAGGTTTCTGACAGGCCCCCCTAAGGTAAAAGACATGGCATACACAAACAACACATAATGCACAACAGACAAAGGACACGAGACACACCGGGACTGCTCTGCCCTGCACACCTCAGCACTGCGATCAAAAGTGAGACTTTGCTTTTATGGGGCCTAAGGGGCCACCTCATGAACACCACCCACCTCCAAATTGGACTCAAAAACGCCTCCCGGTCATTCCCAAACCAGCACCATGCCTTCATCCCCTCTGTGGGTCACAGCCCTCTACTTATCTCTCAGACATCTGGGGATGCCGGTCCCTGTCAGGTGCAAAGAAAGGCCACCTCGTCAGCTGGGAAGGTCCTGCTGCCACCGGGCTGGTGTCTCTCAGACAGCTAGATTAAAGAGAACCAAACATCAGTGCCTGACCTTGGCACCGCATCGGCCAAAACCCCACCACTCTGCTACTCACCGCGCTCCTAAGAAGGCCCAGCACCTCCTAACCCTGACCCTCTGCCACACATGGAATGCATCTGCACCTGAAAGAAAGTTAGAACTTATGTCAAACACCACCAGGGTAACTCACAAGCTGCAAACACCTTATGTCAATCTAGGAACAGCATCTAGAGCCCAAGTACAGCCCACATTACAAATTTCAACTCCCCAAGGCTTGTCCTACTGCAGCAGGCCATGGGCAGGGCAGAACAGTTGCGGCACAAATACCCGCAGACACCCGTGACACAGAACGTGACAAACAGGGGGACATGAAACACGACACATCATGCTTGTGGTGAGGGCCTCGAGGGAAGAGGGCAAAAGGGACCCCAAAGACACACTAGGGAACACGGCACACACCGGAGCTGTTCTGCACTGCCCACCTGAAAGCTGCCATCAAAAGTAGAGCCTCTCCCTTTAGCTGTCCTAAGAGGCCCTTAGAGAAGAATGCTCTTCTCTTTGCTAATTTCTAAATCTGCCCCAAGAACTACCAACCCACTATTCTCTCATCTCCAGGCCCTGGCCCCCAACTTATCTTTTGGATGATCAGCGATGTGGATCCACGTTGCACCTGAAATGAGTGTGCCTCGGAGGGCTCTGTGATGGCCTGTGAGCCTCTCGGTCAGCTACAATAAAGTAAACCGAAACCAAAGTGTAAGTCCAGAGTTATGCGGGCCAAATCCCTGCAAGGCAGCTACTTGCCCTTTCCTGAGTGTGCCTGGCTCCCTCAGGCTCCAGCTTCATCCTGATTCCAAGGCTGTGGCCTTCATTAGGGGTGGCACCTGGGTTAGAGAAAGGCAAAGTTAAATGCCATTGCTGTGAGTGCAGTGGATGACCTTGTGTGCTGCAAGACATGGGAATGCCTCTGCTAGGCTTCTGCACAGCCTTGTGTGGGGGGGAGCCCTCAAATAAACAAACAAACACCCTTTCTCACCCTGCTGCCTGCAAACCCCCTCCCAAGAACTCCTAACTGGATACCTGAACACCCTCCCTCTCCCAGTCACAATCCTCAATCACCTGAAGCCTCAATCTCAAACATCATCCTTGACACTGGGCAGATCCCTCTTGTGACACGATCAATCTGCTGAAAAATTGTTGTGCTTGAGAGCTGAGCAATAACAACCACTTCTCTCCGCTGCTCACCTTGGCTGCTGGTATCCAGATTGATTTCCTAAAAAGAAAGACAAAGAACAGTGCTGTAACACAGTCACCACATACACTTCTGCTGCAGGGACAAATGGGGCCTCACCTGCTCGGGGCAATCCCCTCACCCAGGACGGGGCCCTCTGGCACAGATTTAATCCATCTCAATCTGAAAAAAAAGTTAGGACAAGAGTCACACTGTTGCAGGATAACTGATGAGCTCCAGATATGATGTGTCCATCTACAAATCCCATCTAGAGTCCAACTACACCCCACATTACAAATGCCAAGTCCCCAGGACTTCTCCTATTGCACCAGGCTGTGCGGCAGGGCAGAGCAGCCCCGGCACATAGGTGTGATGACACCCGTGACACAGGACAGACAGGACAGGACAGACAACGGGGACACAACAGGAACAGAAATCTCTTGGCAAGGAAAATGGCTGCAAGGACTGAGAGAATGCAAAAGGAGATGACCGAGCTGAGACCGATGGTCAGCTGATGAGGCTCAGAGAACCCTGGAGGAAGAAGATGCTAACTGAATGATTTATTCCAATAACTGCAAAGATGGATGCCTAGGAATCCTACAGTCAGAACCCTCTACCTAACCTCGTAATATTACAAGTCCTAATCCACCATAATGGATCCAGGTGGGGCATAGCTGTCCGGACAGCTCAGAACAAGACCTGACAAGACACCTGACTGGATGCTTCCAAAGACAGAAGAGAGTCTGATGCCTGCCTGAGCTCCCCAGTCAAAAGTTCAATGGCCCGGGTGCCAGGCCAAGGAATGCAGAGATCACAGATGCTAACAAGGATGCCAAGGTTTCTGACAGGCCCCCCTAAGGTAAAAGACATGGCATACACAAACAACACATAATGCACAACAGACAAAGGACACAAGACACCCCGGGACTGCTCTGCCCTGCGCTCCTCAGCACTGTGATCAAAAGTGAGACGTGGCTTTTATGGGGCCTAAGGGGCCACCTCATGAACACCCCCCCCCTCCAAATTGGACTCAAAAACCCCTCCCAGTAATTCCCAAACCAGCACCATGCCTTCATCCCCTCTGTGGGTCACAGCCCTCTACTTATCTCTCAGACATCTGGGGATGCCGGTCCCTGTCAGGTGCAAAGAAAGGCCACCTCGTCAGCTGGGAAGGTCCTGCTGCCACCGGGCTGGTGTCTCTCAGACAGCTAGATTAAAGAGAACCAAACATCAGTGCCTGACCTTGGCACTGCATCGGCCACAACCCCACCACTCTGCTACTCACCGCGCTCCTAAGAAGGCCCGGCACCTCCTAACCCTGACCCTCTGCCACACGTGGAATGCATCTGCACCTGAAAGAAAGTTAGAACTTATGTCAAACAAAACCCGGGTAACTCACAAGCTGCAAACACCTTATGTCAATCTAGGAACAGCATCCAGAGCCCAAGTACACCCCACATTACAAATTCCCACTCCCTATGGTTTGTCCTACTGCAGCAGGCCATGGGCAGGGCAGAACAGCTCCGGCACAAACGTGTGTACACACCCGTGACACAGAACGTGACAAACAGGGGGGACAAGAAACACGACACATCATGCTTGTGGTGAGGGTCTCGAGGGGAGAAGGCAAAAGGGACCCCAAAGACACACCAGGTAACACGGCACACGAGACAACACCAGACAGACCAGAGCTGTTCTGCACTGCCCGCCTGACATCTGCCATCAAAAGTAGAGCCTCTCCCTTTACCTGTCCTAAGAGGCCCTTGGAGAAGACTGCTTTTCACACAGCCAATTTTTAAATCTGGCGCAAGAACTGCCAATCTGATACTCTCCCATCTCCAGGCCATGGCCCCCGACTTATCTTTTGGATGATCGGCGATGTGGATCCACGTTGCACCTGAAATGAGTGTGCCTCGGAGGGCTCTGTGATGGCCTGTGAGCCTCTCGGTCAGCTGCAATAAAGAAAACCAAAACCAAAGTATGAGTTCAGACTTATGCGGGCCAAATCCCACACAGGCAGCTACTTGCCCTTTCCTGAGCATGCCTGGCTCCCTCAGGCTCCAGCTTCATCCTGATTCCAAGGCGGTGGCCTTCCTTAGGAGTGGCACCTGGGTTAGAGAAAGGCAAAGTTAAATGGCATTGCTGTGACTGCAGTGGATGACCTTGTGTGCTGTAAGACATGGCAATGCCTCTGCTAGGCTTCTGAACAGCCTTGTGTGGGGGGGGAGCCCTCAAATAAACAAATAAACACCCTTTCTCACCCTGCTGCCTGCAAACCCCCTCCCAAGAACTCCTAACTGGATACCTGAACACCCTCCCTCTCCCAGTCACAATCCTCAACTCATCAGAAGCCTGAGTCTCAAACATCATCTTGGACACTGGGCAGATCCCTCTGAAGACATGATGAATCTGCTGAGAATCTGTTGTGCTTGACACAGCTTGGAATTTCAGGGAGTCTCACTCCTCCATTAAAGAAAAAAAAAAACAAAAAAAAAACCAATAACAACAACAACAACAAAAAAAAAAACTAAACCAGAAAACAAAAATAAAAAAACCCAAAACACCTAAATCCCCACAAAAAAAAAAAAATTACAGAAACTACCAAAAAATCAAAGAAAGCAATGAAAACCAACCAAAAACCCCAAAAAGAAAACCTAAGAAACAAAAAATTCCGCCAAAAAAAAATCCAACCAAAAAAAAAAAAACAGTGCAAAACCAAAAATTTCAAAGGCACTTTACCACCCCTAAACACAAAACCCAAAACCACAAACCTAAATATTCCCTGTGTTCTATGCTGTTTTCTTCACAGAATCTTCCAAGCCTCTGTGCTTTAGATGCCCAGAAACACCTGCTGAAAATAAGCTGAGACGAGCTGAAAGAGCCTCTTCCCTGAAATGAGAGGAGAGCTCTTACCCCAGCACATCCCCGAGAGGGAATGAAGCCCCTCAGCCACGGCTGGGGTTAATATACCCCTGATGGTGCCCGCCTCTCGTTCCCATGGCACCCAAGAAAAGGGAGGGGGCGAATCCCACCAAGCCCTCAGAGCAGCTGCAGCTGTTTAGCTCCTCTGACTCACATTCAAGGGCAGTAAAGGGCTTGTTATAGAAGAAAACTCTTCAGAAAAGTAACCGTGCTTTCTTTTTTGCAACAACTACTTGGAGCAGAAGAACAGAAAACTGGCAAGATATAAAACTTTGTGGTAAGGTTACATAGCTGGATAAATTGGGTGATTGGGTAATTTGCTGTTACCTTACATAATTATTCTGTGTTTAACAAAAGCCATCTAATAAATTCACACCCAAAACTCCAGCAGCCCAGCTGGCCCTACCAAATCTCTATGTTTATGCATACAGTAAACAAAACCAAAATCCCAGTAATACCTATGAGAACTCTGTGAAAGAAACCTATTGAAATTGATCCTACCTCAAATACAAAACAACCCATCCAAAGTTAGCTTCACTCAAAAAACAATTTACACAGAGTTAATAATACCAAGAAATAAAACAACACACCATATATCACCAATGAATATAACAGTGAAGAAAAAAAAACACTTTTTTTTTTGTTTTTTAAACTAACTTCTTTTATTAGCTAGAACAAAAGATTTTGCCAGGACTGTAACAACAACTTCTTCTCCTTCTGAAATGTCCCTTCTTCTTCCCAAATTCCTTACAACTTCTGAATTTACATCCAAGCAAAAAGCAAAATTCGTGCACTTGTGCATTCGATGCTCCTGTCAGATTCTCTGTTTCCCTCCACATCTTCTTACACTTTCAGTCTTCACGCTGTCCTGCCGTGATGAGTTTGACGGAAGAATTGGTAAACGTTAAGAGAGGATTTCCCTGCCTCCCTCCCCAGAGCTGGTTTCCTTAGCGCATTTCACTCAATCCCAAGCCGGCAAGCCGGTGCACGCTCACCTCAAGGCTCACAGCTGCTCGGCTAAACTCGGCTCTAGTCGGCTAAACTCGGGCATTGTCATCTGCATTCGGCTGGACTCGACCCTTCGGCACGGCTCGGCTCCCTTCGGCCGGACTCGGAGCTGTTCTGTGCGCTCGGGGCGCCTCGGCTCGCTTCGGCCGAACTCGGAGCCGATCAGTGCGCTCAGCGCGGCTCGGCTCGCTTCGGCCGAACTCGGAGCCGATCAGTGCGCTCAGCGCGGCTCGGCTCGCTTCGGCCGAACTCGGAGCCGATCAGTGCGCTCGGCGCGGCTCGCCTCGCTTCGGCCGAACTCGGAGCCGCTCTCTGCGCTCGGGGCGCCTCGGCTCACTTCGGCAGAACTCGGAGCCGCTCTGTGCGCTCGGCGCGGCTCGCCTCGCTTCGGCCGAACTCGGAGCCGCTCTGTACGATCGGCGCGGCTCGGCTCGCCTCGCTTCGGCCGAACTCGGAGCCGCTCTGTGCGCTCGGCGCGGCTCGGCTCGCCTCGCTTCGGCCGAACTCGGAGCCGCTCAGTGCGCGCGGCTCGGCTCGCCTCGCTTCGGCCGAACTCGGAGCCGCTCAGTGCGCTCGGCGCGGCTCGGCTTCATTCGGCCGAACTCGGAGCCGCTCTCTGCGCTCGGCGCGGCCCGGCTCGCTTCGGCCCAACTCGGAGCCGCTCTGTACGTTCGGCGCGGCTCGGCTCGGCTCGGCTCCCTGACGGCGGGCAAGCGGCGCCGCCTCACGTTAAACTCGCCCGGCTCGGGGCTCTCCTGCTGCCGCGTCCCGCGGGCGGCCCGGCCATCGCACGGACACGATCGGGAGCGCGGCGTTGCACAGGAGCTCATTGGGCTGTGACCGCACTCGCGCTAATTAGCGCGCACGAGAGCAGCGGGCTCGGTTCGGCTGAGCTCGGCTCGGTTCAGGCAGCCTCGCAAGCCTGGCCTCGGTTCGCTCGAGGCCGTCAGACTCCGCCGGTCTCGCCTTGGTTCGGCTGAGCTCGTTCCATTAGGCCGGAGGAGGCGTCGTTCGCTCGTGTTTTTTACAAATATCTTTCCATATTGACTGTATATTTCTATATTTAGTTTTATACTTCTATAATACTTCCATTATTTCAAATAAAAACCCCGTCTCTAACCAAATAAATTAAAAAAAACCTTCTTTTAAAGGATATTGAAATATTTTTATTTATACTTTGTATAATTATACATTCATATTTTAATTTATCGTTTCTTTGGATGTATTACATTAATAATGATATATTATATATATAAAATTTTAAAATAGATTTAAATTATTATTTAAATTATGTATAATATCTACTGCTACAACTAATTTTTTCTTATATTTTTAATTTTTATATTTATCTGTATGTATTTATTATATATTTCTAAACTTAGATTTCTACCTTTATATTATTTGTATTTATAATTTTTACTATCAAAACCCTGCCTATTGACCAATAAAGAAAACCCGCTTTATTTAAGTATTTTAAAAATATTTTCATGCTTATAATTGTCATATTTATATTTATAATTTGTTCATTATTAGATGAGAACACACCTGCTCCTGCACCCCAGTGGGGCTCCTTCTCCTTGGGACCTTGGGGTGCCCCAACGGCATCAGAGCCCTGAGTCTTCACCCCCTTCTCCTCTATTTAGAAACTACACTACAACTTTTTTTCTGGAAACAAAGACATTACCTAAATCCTCTCCCCGTGTCCCAGACAGATGGATATTCAGTTATTAGTTGGCTGGGCAGCAGTTTCTTAAATATAATGATAAACAAGATGTGAACATTTTAGCTACAAGCAAATAGGCAAATCTGAACAAGGTACTGATGGCCAGCCACTGAAGTTATTTTGAAGGAATTTTTTAAACAATAAAATACTGATACCACAAAAATAAAGCAAAAAGCTAACTACTGGCTAAGAAAAAATTAACTTTTGACAGCAACAACATTCTAACCACACAGGCTTTTTCCCGATGTCATACCTTATAACTACCTCTCTTGGGAATTCTCATCATGTATCCCAAAAGGAATAAATACCTTAGAGCGTCCTAAAGCAAAACGTAGCACACATGAGCTCCTCACACTCCCGGGAGGCCAGCACAGCGTGCACTGAGTCTGCAATGAATTCTGCTCAGTGAGGGTCTGCAAACAAAGGTTCAACTGATGAATTTAACTGATTTTAAAGGGAGGTTTTCTAAGCACTGAGGCACAACAAAGAACAAGAAACAACAATTCTTAAAAAAATCTGCAAGTTTTATTTAGCATATATGCAACTGATTTCCACGCTGTTGCTTCTCACTTTGATTCGTCTGTAGGTTCAGGAAGATGACAATGCACACTCTGCCTTCCGTGAGCCCCCAACAGCAGCTGAGCGCTGCTCCGTGTGCTCAGATCATCAGGAACTGAATTACACGTGCCCGGATGGACTGGAACTGCTCTGCTGCAGATTCAGGAGACGATGGCAGAGAGGGGCTGGCCGAGGCGTCGTCCCAATTCCATTTCTGTGTGACGAGAAGCGGTTTGTTCCCAACAGCTGCAACAATCCCCAGCTCCCTTCCGTGGTGAGTACCGATGGCACACAAATGGCAGCCTGAGGAAATCGTGTTCTGGGCTCTAAGTGGGTGGGACAGGGTCTGATTTTTTGTTTTGTACTTGTATGATGATTAGTACAGCAGGGCTCTGATCGATGACATGGCAACACAGAACTAAAAACTCCTCGACAGGATTACATCGACTTCTAGGAAAAGACAAAAGCTTAGGACCCTTCTGAAATCTACTTTTAATCCAAAGCACGGGGATTGTCAGCATGCTGCACCTTCCAGCTTTTCAAAGCAGCTTACCTCTGAAGACCAGGAAACATTGATTTCTACAGAAACAATGGGCAACCCCCAGGCTAATCGCAGCACTACTGTTTAATAGGGGACCTGCCAGCGTGCCAGTCCAGCTTCAAGTGTGCTTTACTTCAGTCTAACGTCCCCACAAAATTCTTCTCACATCTCCCAACCCTAAAATCTTATTTTCCCCTAAAGCTTCTCTTCATTAGCAATTTCCAAGTAACATGGTATTTTTACAACATTCAAAAATGTCATGCTGGACTGTGCTAGAGAGTAATCTGCAAATATCAGTTTAGCAAAGTTTGAATTGACTTGTCCAGAGAAAAAAACTACAAGTGAACACCTACACCTGCCTACAAAGAGCTAACAAGCCCCTGGCAGCTGCCAGCATCAAAGCACAGCGGATGTCTCTAATACAGGGTAAGGATAACAATATCACCTTCTGTTCTCTCCAGCTTCTTTTCCCTGCAGTCATATTTTGCTTCTTATGATTTTTTTAGTCTCTGTATCTTCTTGGGCAGCACCGAGCCCGACGACAAGGATACGAGAGTCTTTCCCTGCCATAGGGAGAGAACCAGGAAAACAGTTAAAATAAGAACAGGGCAGTTTGAAATTCGTACTTGCAACGAGAAGCAGCGCCTAACCAACAGAACAAAAGTAAACAAAGCATGACACCTCCCTGGGGACAGTAGACTTACAAACACTCCAGGATTTACAATTCTAGCCACCAACCCCTTCAGGACAGCAGCCAAGTGTCCCATGGGGTGGTGCTGCACCAAAGAACCATCTGAGAGGTTCCAAAGAGTGAAAGGCACAATATTTTGCAAAGACAAAAAATCTTGCAAAATAACAAAAATACAATAGATGTACACTACAGGGCAAGAGTACAAGTGTTACCTTTGGGAGCTGGAACCATCCAGGCGAGCACCTGATAACTGGATCCTCACCAGAGTTTGAACCCTTCAGGACACAGAAGGGTTTTCCCCAGAAACTTCACAGACTGAGTTTTGACAGAAGCACGCTCGCCGGATCCTCAGAAACGTCGCCCGTTCTCCAGGCGTCTGGAGAGAACTGCAAATGGCTCTCACGTAGTTGGAGCTGGTTCTGTAAGGTCTCAGGGTGAATTTCACCAGATGCAACCAAATTGGGCAACTCCCAGTGGGACAGAAGGAACCCAAAGCTTGGGTAAGCAGAGCTGCAGCAAATACTGAGGAAACAAACATAACAGCGTAAAAAATAATAAACCATCCTTTTTTTTTTCTCTTGCTTTTGTTTGTTTTTCTTAGTCAGATCAGCATAGCAATTAAAGAGAAGGTGAAAAACTCACCATTACTGAACATTTCATCTCACCTGTAAGCTGAGCATCCTTAGCACAGAGGACTCCAAAGTTAAAATTCACCGATCCCTGGGAAATAAAGCCAAATATCGTATTGTAAACAATCAAACAGCAGACATAAAAATTTGTTTCCTCTCAGGACTTTCAGGTATGTATGCATCTTTGCATTACACATGAGAACATACACTTTATACCATCACCTAATACATAATAATTTACCTTTAAATTTTGATAGTATAGCATGAATTTTTAACTTAAACTGGTGATCTATTATTATTCAGTTGGTGCCTAAAGTTATTTCTGCTGTCACGTTCAAAAAAACATAATTTTTTTTAACTGGAATGAGCAATTGATTTCGAAGTCATCACAAGCTCAACAAAACACAAAGCTGGGTTCACCGGACGGGTCTGTGAGCTAGAAGTAGTTAGGCTTGTACTTCCCTCTTGTTCTTCCAGAACCAATAAATCCTGTCAACAAAACCAGGATCTTTAGCCCGCTGCTGTGAAAGATTCTACAAGGATGATGGTTTGATTTGTGTTTAGAAGTTTTGATTTGAAATGGCCAGTCCAATGGATAAAGACAGTTTAAGTAGTATTACATTACTATTATTATTATTTCTATTATTATTTTTGCTAGTACTACTACTATTATTATCACCTGCTACTGGAAGAAACAAACCAGTAGCACCTATACTTAATTACTTTTATTTCCAGGAAACAATAAAGAAAAAGAACCAAACCAAAAAAAGTCACTTCATACCTTTTATATCAAGGGATGAAAAATTTCTCTTGGGCTCTTCTCCAATTTATCAAGACTCATAGCACTGAAAGGCAAACAAAACAGTGCTTTATAGAAGGTCAAGTGCACTTTTCAAGGCTGAACCACCAACTGATTGCAGTGACAGCAGTTACAAAATGAATCCTTCCAAGGGCCTCTCTTAAATGGAATGTTCTGTGGAACTGCCATTTCTTTCCCAAAACACTAACTTCCAACACTTCCTAAACTTATTTTGCATTTTAAAAATAGAAATTAGTAAGACTCTGTGTGGAGGTCAGGTTTATTTCCTTCTAACGCACAGAGCTCTGTTCCATCACCCTTCCCTATGGCTCTACACTGAATCATGGTGAGCATCTGAGGAGTGCTCAATAATCAATTCTATTTCTCTCTTTTTCTAGTTCTCTCTATTCCTAAATCATTCAAGACAAGTCAAATGAAAAATGACAAGTTCAGCATCAAAGTCACACTTTTCCCCTTTGTCTGGTCAACAACAGGCTCTAAATCCACTTATTGCTGCCTTCAAGGTTTAAGACTTGCAAAACCATTTTTACATGTTTTACAGGTTTATCATAAAACCCACAGAACGCAAGCTCTGAATTACAGGAAAAGGTACACAGGCAAATATCTAAAGGGATCACTTATTTGTAAATACATACCTTGATAGAGAGCGCACTGAGAACCTTTCCGTGGGACTCTAAGGGACGCATGCTTCCTGAGCACCCTGTAAACAAGAAAAGCTACGATCTATTACAGGACATCCCCACTTTTTCTACATATTCAAATAGGATTTTTAATAAAAACAGTTCAGTTACAAAAGAAGGAAGAAAACCAAGCTAATTTTACTCAGCTGTATTTACTGCCGATTTAGAGAAAAATGCCGGGCCGCGTCGCCCGTTGCGTCACACGCCGCGCCGGCAGCACGGCCTGCCGGGAGATGTAGTCTCGGGCTGACAGCCACGGCTCCGTCCCCCGGGAGCCACCGGCATCTGCAGTCCCTGCCGGGCATCAAACGGGTCCTTCGCCCCAGGGCGGGGAAGGACCTGAGGCAGCACCGCTCCTCCCGGATACCCTCTCTTTTTCTCTCCAACTCTTTTTACTTTTTTCACCCTGTTTTTCTCCACTTCCCTTCCCTCTTGCCCTCCTGCTTCCTTTCCTTTCCTTTCCTTTTTTTTTTTTTTTTTCCTTTTTTTCCCTTCCCCTTTCCCTTTCTTTTTCTTGTATTTCTAATCTTGCTTTTCCTTTCTAGCTTTAGAATAAAAAAGCAGCAGTAGTAACTTTCAGGCTACCTGGGAGTAAAAAAAACCCCAAAACTATAATGATTGAAAGAAAAGTATTTATTTCCCTGGGAGCCTGAAATTTTCTACTGCTGCACATGACACAGAGCTTTTTATTCCTTCTTATATATAGTTGATATTTTATACTCACTTTATACACCGCCCCCTGCCGTCTGCACCGGCGCTCTGCAGGCAGAGCGCTGCGGCGTCGTTCGGTTCCGTTTAAATAAACTCGGCTAAATTAGGCTTGGTTCGGCTTAGGTCTAAAATCGTTTCGGTTCGGCTTTTCGTCTAAATTCGGCTTTTCCGGCTCTTCGGCTGAACTCGGCCCGGTTGGGCTGAACTCGGTCATATTCGGCTCTTTGTCTAAACGCGGCCAATGTCGGCTACACTCGGCTCCCGGTTACACTCGGCTACACTCGGCTCTTCGTCTCAAGTCGGCTGTGTTCGGCTACACTCGGCTCTTCGTCTCAAGTCGGCTGTTGTCGGCTACACTCGGCTCTTCGTCTCAAGTCGGCTGTTGTCGGCTAAACTCGTCTCTTCGGCTCATCTCGGCTCTTTTCGGCCACACTCGGCTCTTCGGCTCAACTCGGCTGTCTTCGCCCACACTCGGCTCTTCGGAATAATTCGGCCCGGCTCGGCTCCCTCGGGGCGGGAAGGCGGCCGTGAGAGGACCCCGGCACAGCGAGGCGTTTACCCAGATGCCTCTCACAAACCCGCCGAAATACGCCCGCCCGCGGCGCCCCTGACACCATAGCATGTGTCGGGTACACTTGAAACGCCACAGAAAATACCACCGGGGCCGCGCCGGGGTCGGTATTCCATGCAGGCAGTCCAGTGACACCCACCCGGTCCTCCACTTCCCCGCCCTTTTCGCCGCCATGCTGAGAAGGTCAATTAAAAGTCCGCGACATCGCCCACGCGCCACTCCCAAGCTGGCGGCCTCTCGGTGCACGGCTGCAGTACCGCGCTCTGCCCACAAGGCGGCAGCACTGCCGCCCGCCCCGGCCGGGGGCGCAGCGCGCCTCGGGGCTGCGGGCAGCGAAGGCGGCAAAAGAGAACAGGGGCGACCCCCGCCGAAAACTGCTCTGAAATAAACGCCCCAAAACAACCGGGAAGAGGGAAAAAAAAACTTCTGCCTCTAATCTAATAGGATAAAACAAAACAAAACCCCAACAATTTCTTTAAAAAAACAAATTAAATATTTAAAATTTTTCTTTCATATTAATATTCACATTTCTATTTAATAATGTATATTGATGTACACTGTCCATTTATACATTTGTTTTTATGAATACATTTCTATTCCATATTGCATATATCCCTAAAATTTAAATTTATTTTTATATTTTTATACATATTTTTACATAGTAAGTATATATTTCTGTTAGGATTTTTACTTCTGTAACACTCACAGTACTCAAAATAAAACCCCTGCCTCTACCCCATACATGGCAAATAAAACCCCCTTTCATTTCAACTGTATTTAAATTTTTTAAAAAAATATTTTTCAAATTTATATTTAAAATGTTTACTGATGTATGATCGATTTTGCATTCATATTTAGCGATTTATTTATAAATTTATATTCTATGTTACATGTGTTCCTATTACTTATATTTTTATATACTTTTATTCAAATCTTTATATATCTATTATATCTTTCTGTGTTAGGATTTTTCCATCTGTAACACTTACATTATTTAAAATAAAACCCCTGCCTCTACCCACATTAAAGCCAAAAAGAACCTCAGTCTTCTCAACTGTATTTAAATATTTTTTAAAATTCTATTTTCCAGGTTCATATTCACTTTTACATTTAAAATGTATACTAATGTATACTCTTATTTGTGTTCTCCATTACATCTCTTCCTATTATTTATATTTACTTCTATTTTGTGTTTATATATATATATTTATATCTTGATTTTATATCTCACTATTTAGAAATATATAACAATAATATCTACATTCATATTATTTAAAATAAAAACCCTGCCTCTAACCCAATAATAAAAAAGACCCCAACCCTTTCTTTTAAAAAATATTTAAATAGCTTTTATCCTTATGTCTGATTTTTATATTCCTATTTGTATTTATAATAATGTATATTAATGTCTATTACTTACTTATACATTTATCTTTACCAATGTCAAGTTATGAATAAATTTACATTCTATATTACATCTGATGCGAGGAGTTATTTATATATTTTTATACATATTTTTATACATTGATTAAATATTTCTGCGTCAAGATTTTTACTTCTCTAACACTTATAATATTCAAAATAAAACCCCTGCCTCTACTTAAATAAAAGCCAAAACATTCCCTTTCTTTTAAACTATATTTACATATTTTTATATTTATATTCCCGTATAATGTTATTTATATTCTATACTACAACTCTTCATATTACTTACATATATTTATATATAAATTTATATTCATGCTTTAGCAATTTCTCTTCAGATATTTATTATATATTTCTATCTTAAGATCCACATTTCTGTATTACTTATATTATTTAAAATAAAACTCCTGCCTCTAACCAAATAAAAACTAAGGACACCCCTTTATTTGAACCAGATTTAAAATGCAGGAAGTAAATTTATTTTTCAAAATTATAATGATATTTATATGGATATTTTTGTTTATTTTATTCATAGATATTATATATATTAGAGAGAATACCTTCTAATATAATCATAGATATATATTTTCTGTATTATATATATTTTCTTACTCATATTTGTTTAAATTAAATATGTATAGATATTTGTATTTCTATATATATTTGTATATCTGAATTTATATTTTATTTCTATCATTTAAAAACCCCAGACTATAACCTAATAACACCCCCCAATTTACTTTAACTCTATTTAAATATTTTTATATTTACAATCTATATTTATATATCTTTTTGTATATATATATATATATAAAATAGACTATCATTTATCTGTATGATATGTTACAATTATATACCATATATTATAGTTCTATGTATGTATCTGTTATCTATATTTATGTTTACCACTCTAATGTTAGATTTATTTTTAAATGTATATTTATTTCTGTTTTCATCTCTATATTAAACCATGTCAGTTCATTAACCCGACACACCAGAGCCACAACAATACTGTACCTTTGTCAGCGCCGGCACGCAGCACACGCCCATCCCATCGCAGCACAGCAAAACAAAACCTGTTTCTATTACTAACGGAACAAACATCCCACAACACTGAACCCTAATAAAAACTCAAATAAACCTAACTGTAAATAAATTTTAAATCCCACTATAAAGCAGCCCGAAACCTCCGCACATGCTCATCATAAACTTCCTCCTAAACCAGTATCTCAAAAACCCCAAAAAACTCAAACACACCTTGAAAATGACACAACTGCTAATAAAAACAAACACACAATAAAAATTCAAGCAAAGCAACTCACTAGACTCAAAACTGTACAACTGATCCTAAACATTACTAAAAAAAGTCCCCAAAGCTCTACCTTTAGGCTAATGCACAAATAATAACCTATAATCTATCAAAGTTATTTGAAAAAATTAAAACAAAAAATAAAAACCATGAAAATAAAAAACCTAAACCATTAAAATACTAAAAAATATCACTACCTAAATTAAAAAACATATTGCCTATAAAATCCCACCATATAAATGCCCCTGTCCCAAAAAATAAAAATAAAAAAAACTATTGAACCACAAAGAAATCAGAACTTAGGAACACCAAAACCATAATGTTCAAAAAGTCACACCACATCCCTTATCATACACCAACTACAAACAAGATAAAACAATACAATGAATTCTTAAAAACCACCTTAAAACCACTACATTGAAAAACATTTCAAAAATTAAAAACTGCATTTAACAAAAGCCATCTAATAAATTCACACCCAAATCTCCAGCAGCCCAGCTGGCCCTACCAAAGCTCTATGTTTATACATACAGTAAACAAAACCAAAATCCCAGTATTACCCATCAGAAATCTATGAAAGAACCCTATTGAAATTAATCCTGCCTCAAATACAAACCAACCCATCCAGAAAGTCAGCTTCACTCAAAAAACAATTTACACAGACTTAATAATACCAAGAAATAAAACAACACACCATATACCACCAATGAATATAAGAGTGAAGGAAAAAAAAAAAAAAAACACTACATTTTTTCCTTTTTGTTTTTTAAGCTAACTTCTTTTATTAGCTAGAACAAAATCTTTTGCCAGGACTGTAGCAACAACTTCTTTTTCTTCTTCTCCTTCTAAAATGTCCCTTCTCACTCCCAAATTCCTCTCAACTCCTGAGTTTACATCCAAGCAAGAAGCAAAATTCGTGCACTCGTGCGTTCGCTGCTCCTGTCAGATTCTCTGTTTCCCTCCACATCTTCTTACACTTTCAGTCCTCACGCTGTCCCGCCGTGATGAGTCTGACAGAAGAATTGGCACAAGTTAACAGAGCATTTCCCTCCCTCTGCTTTCCTCAGCGCATTTCAATCCATCCCAGGCCTGCGGTGATGCACGCTCACCCCAAAGCTCACAGCAAGCGTGCAGCAGCTCAGGCTCACTCGGCTCCAGGGCCCAGAGCCTGCAGGCCCTGCAGCTGCCACACGGATGGACCTGGTTCCCTCCCCGGGTGCCCAGAGGGAAACCTGAGGGCAGGCGTCCACCCCGAGGGGGCACCCGCAGCCCCGGGCAGGGATGGAGTCGCCGGCTGCTCTCTGGGGACGACACCCTCCCTGCAGGCCACACTGCCTCGTCCTCTCCCTCCCTGGGGGACAGGCACCTCCAGGGTCTGTGACCTTCCGTCAGCATCCAGGTGCTGTGTCAGAGCCAGAGGGCTCAATTCGTGGCGAGTACCGATGGCACGCAAATGGCAGCCCGAGGAAATCGTGTTCTGGGCTCTAAGTGCTTGGGACAGGGTCTGATTTTTTGTTTTGTACTTGTATGATGATTAGTACAACAGGGCTCTGATCGATGACATGGCAACACAGAATTAAAAACTCCTCGACAGGATTACATCGACTTCTAGGAAAAGACAAAAGCTTAGGACCCTTCTGAAATCTACTTTTAATCCAAAGCACGGGGATTGTCAGCATGCTGCACCTTCCAGCTTTTCAAAGCAGCTTACCTCTGAAGACCAGGAAACATTGATTTCTACAGAAACAATGGGCAACCCCCAGGCTAATCGCAGCACTACTGTTTAATAGGGGACCTGCCAGCGTGCCAGTCCAGCTTCAAGTGTGCTTTACTTCAGTCTAACGTCCCCACAAAATTCTTCTCACATCTTCCAACCCTAAAATCTTATTTTCCCCTAAAGCTTCTCTTCATTAGCAATTTCCAAGTAACATGGTATTTTTACAACATTCAAAAATGTCATGCTGGACTGTGCTAGAGAGTAATCTGCAAATATCAGCTTAGCAAAGTTTGAATTGACTTGTCCAGAGAAAAAAACTACAAGTGAACACCTACACCTGCCTACAAAGAGCTAACAAGCCCCTGGCAGCTGCCAGCATCAAAGCACAGCGGATGTCTCTAATACAGGGTAAGGATAACAATATCACCTTCTGTTCTCTCCAGCTTCTTTTCCCTGCAGTCATATTTTGCTTCTTATGATTTTTTTAGTCTCTGTATCTTCTTGGGCAGCACCGAGCCCGACGACAAGGATACGAGAGTCTTTCCCTGCCGGACGGAGAGAACCAGGAAAACAGTTAAAATAAGAACAGGGCAGTTTGAAATTCGTACTTGCAACGAGAAGCAGCACCTAACCAACAGAACAAAAGTAAACAAAGCATGATACCTCCCTGGGGACAGTAGACTTACAAACTCTCCAGGATTTACAATTCTAGCCACCAACCCCTTCAGGACAGCAGCCAAGTGTCCCATGGGGTGGTGCTGCACCAAAGAACCATCTGAGAGGTTCCAAAGAGTGAAAGGCACAATATTTTGCAAAGACAAAAAATCTTGCAAAATAACAAAAATACAATAGATGTACACTACAGGGCAAGAGTACAAGTGTTACCTTTGGGAGCTGGAACCATCCAGGCGAGCACCTGATAACTGGATCCTCACCAGAGTTTGAACCCTTCAGGACACAGAAGGGTTTTCCCCAGGAATTTCACAGACTGAGTTTTGATAGAAGCACGCTCGCCGGATCCTCAGAAACGTCGCCCGTTCTCCAGGCGTCTGGAGAGAACTGCAAATGGCTCTCACGTAGTTGGAGCTGGTTCTGTAAGGTCTCAGGGTGAATTTCACCAGATGCAACCAAATTGGGCAACTCCCAGTGGGACAGAAGGAACCCAAAGCTTGGGTAAGCAGAGCTGCAGCAAATACTGAGGAAACAAACATAACAGCGTAAAAAATAATAAACCATCCTTTTTTTTCTCTTGCTTTTGTTTGTTTCTCTTATTCAGATCAGCATAGCAATTAAAGAGAAGGTGAAAAACTCACCATTACTGAACATTTCATCTCACCTGTAAGCTGAGCATCCTTAGCATAGAGGACTCCAAAGTTAAAATTCACCGATCCCTGGGAAATAAAGCCAAATATCGTATGGTAAACAATCAAACAGCAGACACAAAAATTTGTTTCCTCTAAGCACTTTCAGGTATGTATGCATCTTTGCATTACACATGAGAACATACACTTTATACCATCACCTAATACATAATAATTTACCTTTAAATTTTGATAGTATAGCATGAATTTTTAACTTAAACTGGTGATCTATTATTATTCAGTTGGTGCCTAAAGTTATTTCTGCTGTCACGTTCAAAAAAACATGTTTTTTTTTACTGGAATGAGCAATTGATTTCAAAGTCATCACAAGCCCACCAAAACACAAAGCTGGGTTCACCGGACGGGTCTGTGAGCTAGAAGTAGTTAGGCTTGTACTTCCCTCTTGTTCTTCCAGAACCAATAAATCCTGTCAACAAAACCAGGATCTTTAGCCCGCTGCTGTGAAAGATTCTACAAGGATGATGGTTTGATTTGTGTTTAGAAGTTTTGATTTGAAATGGCCAGTCCAATGGATAAAGACAGTTTAAGTAGTATTACATTACTATTATTATTATTTCTATTATTATTTTTACTATTACTACTGCTATTGTTATCACCTGCTACTGGAAGAAACAAACCAGTAGTACCTATACTTAATTACTTTTATTCCCAGGAAATAATAAAGAAAAAGAACCAAACCAAAAAAAGTCACTTCATACCTTTTATATCAAGGGATGAAAAATTTCTCTTGGGCTCTTCTCCCATTTATCAAGACTCATAGCACTGAAAGGCAAACAAAACAGTGCTTTATAGAAGGCCAAGTGCACGTTTCAAGGCTGAACCACCAACTGATTGCAGTGACAGCACTTACAACATGAATCGTTCCCAGAGCCTCTGTTCAATGGAATGTTCTGTGGAACTGCCATTTCTTTCCCAAAATACTAACTTCCAACACTTATTAAACGTATTCTGTATTTTAAAACAAAAGAAGTTAGTGAGACTCTGTGCGGAGATCAGGTTCTCTGTTCCATCACCCTTCCCTTTGGCTCTACACTGAACCATGGTGAGCATCTGAGGAGTGCTCAATAATCAATTCTATTTCTCTCTTTTTCTAGTTCTCTCTATTCCTAAATCATTCAAGACAAGTCAAATGAAAAATGACAAGTTCAGCATCAAAGTCACACTTTTCCCCTTTGTCTGGTCAACAACAGGCTCTAAATCCACTTATTGCTGCCTTCAAGGTTTAAGACTTGCAAAACCATTTTTACGTGTTTTACAGGTTTATCATAAAACCCACAGAACGCAAGCTCTGAATTACAGGAAAAGGTACACAGGCAAATATCTAAAGGGATCACTTATTTGTAAATACATACCTTGATAGAGAGCGCACTGAGAACCTTTCCGTGGGACTCTAAGGGACGCATGCTTCCTGAGCACCCTGTAAACAAGAAAAGCTACGATCTATTACAGGACATCCCCACTTTTTCTACATATTCAAATAGGATTTTTAATAAAAACAGTTCAGTTACAAAAGAAGGAAGAAAACCAAGCTAATTTTACTCAGCTGTATTTACTGCCGATTTAGAGAAAAATGCCGGGCCGCGTCGCCCGTTGCGTCACACGCCGCGCCGGCAGCACGGCCTGCCGGGAGATGTAGTCTCGGGCTGACAGCCACGGCTCCGTCCCCCGGGAGCCACCGGCATCTGCAGTCCCTGCCGGGCATCAAACGGGTCCTTCGCCCCAGGGCGGGGAAGGACCTGAGGCAGCACCGCTCCTCCCGGATACCCTCTCTTTTTCTCTCCAACTCTTTTTACTTTTTTCACCCTGTTTTTCTCCACTTCCCTTCCCTCTTGCCCTCCTGCTTCCTTTCCTTTCCTTTCCTTTTTTTTTTTTTTTTTCCTTTTTTTCCCTTCCCCTTTCCCTTTCTTTTTCTTGTATTTCTAATCTTGCTTTTCCTTTCTAGCTTTAGAATAAAAAAGCAGCAGTAGTAACTTTCAGGCTACCTGGGAGTAAAAAAAACCCCAAAACTATAATGATTAAAAGAAAAGTATTTATTTCCCTGGGAGCCTGAAATTTTCTACTGCTGCACATGACACAGAGCTTTTTATTCCTTCTTATATATAGTTGATATTTTATACTCACTTTATACACCGCCCCCTGCCGTCTGCACCGGCGCTCTGCAGGCAGAGCGCTGCGGCGTCGTTCGGTTCCGTTTAAATAAACTCGGCTAAATTAGGCTTGGTTCGGCTTAGGTCTAAAATCGTTTCGGTTCGGCTTTTCGTCTAAATTCGGCTTTTCCGGCTCTTCGGCTGAACTCGGCCCGGTTGGGCTGAACTCGGTCATATTCGGCTCTTTGTCTAAACGCGGCCAATGTCGGCTACACTCGGCTCCCGGTTACACTCGGCTACACTCGGCTCTTCGTCTCAAGTCGGCTGTGTTCGGCTACACTCGGCTCTTCGTCTCAAGTCGGCTGTTGTCGGCTACACTCGGCTCTTCGTCTCAAGTCGGCTGTTGTCGGCTAAACTCGTCTCTTCGGCTCATCTCGGCTCTTTTCGGCCACACTCGGCTCTTCGGCTCAACTCGGCTGTCTTCGCCCACACTCGGCTCTTCGGAATAATTCGGCCCGGCTCGGCTCCCTCGGGGCGGGAAGGCGGCCGTGAGAGGACCCCGGCACAGCGAGGCGTTTACCCAGATGCCTCTCACAAACCCGCCGAAATACGCCCGCCCGCGGCGCCCCTGACACCATAGCATGTGTCGGGTACACTTGAAACGCCACAGAAAATACCACCGGGGCCGCGCCGGGGTCGGTATTCCATGCAGGCAGTCCAGTGACACCCACCCGGTCCTCCACTTCCCCGCCCTTTTCGCCGCCATGCTGAGAAGGTCAATTAAAAGTCCGCGACATCGCCCACGCGCCACTCCCAAGCTGGCGGCCTCTCGGTGCACGGCTGCAGTACCGCGCTCTGCCCACAAGGCGGCAGCACTGCCGCCCGCCCCGGCCGGGGGCGCAGCGCGCCTCGGGGCTGCGGGCAGCGAAGGCGGCAAAAGAGAACAGGGGCGACCCCCGCCGAAAACTGCTCTGAAATAAACGCCCCAAAACAACCGGGAAGAGGGAAAAAAAAACTTCTGCCTCTAATCTAATAGGATAAAACAAAACAAAACCCCAACAATTTCTTTAAAAAAACAAATTAAATATTTAAAATTTTTCTTTCATATTAATATTCACATTTCTATTTAATAATGTATATTGATGTACACTGTCCATTTATACATTTGTTTTTATGAATACATTTCTATTCCATATTGCATATATCCCTAAAATTTAAATTTATTTTTATATTTTTATACATATTTTTACATAGTAAGTATATATTTCTGTTAGGATTTTTACTTCTGTAACACTCACAGTACTCAAAATAAAACCCCTGCCTCTACCCCATACATGGCAAATAAAACCCCCTTTCATTTCAACTGTATTTAAATTTTTTAAAAAAATATTTTTCAAATTTATATTTAAAATGTTTACTGATGTATGATCGATTTTGCATTCATATTTAGCGATTTATTTATAAATTTATATTCTATGTTACATGTGTTCCTATTACTTATATTTTTATATACTTTTATTCAAATCTTTATATATCTATTATATCTTTCTGTGTTAGGATTTTTCCATCTGTAACACTTACATTATTTAAAATAAAACCCCTGCCTCTACCCACATTAAAGCCAAAAAGAACCTCAGTCTTCTCAACTGTATTTAAATATTTTTTAAAATTCTATTTTCCAGGTTCATATTCACTTTTACATTTAAAATGTATACTAATGTATACTCTTATTTGTGTTCTCCATTACATCTCTTCCTATTATTTATATTTACTTCTATTTTGTGTTTATATATATATATTTATATCTTGATTTTATATCTCACTATTTAGAAATATATAACAATAATATCTACATTCATATTATTTAAAATAAAAACCCTGCCTCTAACCCAATAATAAAAAAGACCCCAACCCTTTCTTTTAAAAAATATTTAAATAGCTTTTATCCTTATGTCTGATTTTTATATTCCTATTTGTATTTATAATAATGTATATTAATGTCTATTACTTACTTATACATTTATCTTTACCAATGTCAAGTTATGAATAAATTTACATTCTATATTACATCTGATGCGAGGAGTTATTTATATATTTTTATACATATTTTTATACATTGATTAAATATTTCTGCGTCAAGATTTTTACTTCTCTAACACTTATAATATTCAAAATAAAACCCCTGCCTCTACTTAAATAAAAGCCAAAACATTCCCTTTCTTTTAAACTATATTTACATATTTTTATATTTATATTCCCGTATAATGTTATTTATATTCTATACTACAACTCTTCATATTACTTACATATATTTATATATAAATTTATATTCATGCTTTAGCAATTTCTCTTCAGATATTTATTATATATTTCTATCTTAAGATCCACATTTCTGTATTACTTATATTATTTAAAATAAAACTCCTGCCTCTAACCAAATAAAAACTAAGGACACCCCTTTATTTGAACCAGATTTAAAATGCAGGAAGTAAATTTATTTTTCAAAATTATAATGATATTTATATGGATATTTTTGTTTATTTTATTCATAGATATTATATATATTAGAGAGAATACCTTCTAATATAATCATAGATATATATTTTCTGTATTATATATATTTTCTTACTCATATTTGTTTAAATTAAATATGTATAGATATTTGTATTTCTATATATATTTGTATATCTGAATTTATATTTTATTTCTATCATTTAAAAACCCCAGACTATAACCTAATAACACCCCCCAATTTACTTTAACTCTATTTAAATATTTTTATATTTACAATCTATATTTATATATCTTTTTGTATATATATATATATATAAAATAGACTATCATTTATCTGTATGATATGTTACAATTATATACCATATATTATAGTTCTATGTATGTATCTGTTATCTATATTTATGTTTACCACTCTAATGTTAGATTTATTTTTAAATGTATATTTATTTCTGTTTTCATCTCTATATTAAACCATGTCAGTTCATTAACCCGACACACCAGAGCCACAACAATACTGTACCTTTGTCAGCGCCGGCACGCAGCACACGCCCATCCCATCGCAGCACAGCAAAACAAAACCTGTTTCTATTACTAACGGAACAAACATCCCACAACACTGAACCCTAATAAAAACTCAAATAAACCTAACTGTAAATAAATTTTAAATCCCACTATAAAGCAGCCCGAAACCTCCGCACATGCTCATCATAAACTTCCTCCTAAACCAGTATCTCAAAAACCCCAAAAAACTCAAACACACCTTGAAAATGACACAACTGCTAATAAAAACAAACACACAATAAAAATTCAAGCAAAGCAACTCACTAGACTCAAAACTGTACAACTGATCCTAAACATTACTAAAAAAAGTCCCCAAAGCTCTACCTTTAGGCTAATGCACAAATAATAACCTATAATCTATCAAAGTTATTTGAAAAAATTAAAACAAAAAATAAAAACCATGAAAATAAAAAACCTAAACCATTAAAATACTAAAAAATATCACTACCTAAATTAAAAAACATATTGCCTATAAAATCCCACCATATAAATGCCCCTGTCCCAAAAAATAAAAATAAAAAAAACTATTGAACCACAAAGAAATCAGAACTTAGGAACACCAAAACCATAATGTTCAAAAAGTCACACCACATCCCTTATCATACACCAACTACAAACAAGATAAAACAATACAATGAATTCTTAAAAACCACCTTAAAACCACTACATTGAAAAACATTTCAAAAATTAAAAACTGCATTTAACAAAAGCCATCTAATAAATTCACACCCAAATCTCCAGCAGCCCAGCTGGCCCTACCAAAGCTCTATGTTTATACATACAGTAAACAAAACCAAAATCCCAGTATTACCCATCAGAAATCTATGAAAGAACCCTATTGAAATTAATCCTGCCTCAAATACAAACCAACCCATCCAGAAAGTCAGCTTCACTCAAAAAACAATTTACACAGACTTAATAATACCAAGAAATAAAACAACACACCATATACCACCAATGAATATAAGAGTGAAGGAAAAAAAAAAAAAAAACACTACATTTTTTCCTTTTTGTTTTTTAAGCTAACTTCTTTTATTAGCTAGAACAAAATCTTTTGCCAGGACTGTAGCAACAACTTCTTTTTCTTCTTCTCCTTCTAAAATGTCCCTTCTCACTCCCAAATTCCTCTCAACTCCTGAGTTTACATCCAAGCAAGAAGCAAAATTCGTGCACTCGTGCGTTCGCTGCTCCTGTCAGATTCTCTGTTTCCCTCCACATCTTCTTACACTTTCAGTCCTCACGCTGTCCCGCCGTGATGAGTCTGACAGAAGAATTGGCACAAGTTAACAGAGCATTTCCCTCCCTCTGCTTTCCTCAGCGCATTTCAATCCATCCCAGGCCTGCAGTGATGCACGCTCACCCCAAAGCTCACAGCAAGCGTGCAGCAGCTCAGGCTCACTCGGCTCCAGGGCCCAGAGCCTGCAGGCCCTGCAGCTGCCACACGGATGGACCTGGTTCCCTCCCCGGGTGCCCAGAGGGAAACCTGAGGGCAGGCGTCCACCCCGAGGGGGCACCCGCAGCCCCGGGCAGGCATGGAGTCGCCGGCTGCTCTCTGGGGACGACACCCTCCCTGCAGGCCACACTGCCTCGTCCTCTCCCTCCCTGGGGGACAGGCACCTCCAGGGTCTGTGACCTTCCGTCAGCATCCAGGTGCTGTGTCAGAGCCAGAGGGCTCAATTCGTGGCGAGTACCGATGGCACGCAAATGGCAGCCCGAGGAAATCGTGTTCTGGGCTCTAAGTGCTTGGGACAGGGTCTGATTTTTTGTTTTGTACTTGTATGATGATTAGTACAACAGGGCTCTGATCGATGACATGGCAACACAGAATTAAAAACTCCTCGACAGGATTACATCGACTTCTAGGAAAAGACAAAAGCTTAGGACCCTTCTGAAATCTACTTTTAATCCAAAGCACGGGGATTGTCAGCATGCTGCACCTTCCAGCTTTTCAAAGCAGCTTACCTCTGAAGACCAGGAAACATTGATTTCTACAGAAACAATGGGCAACCCCCAGGCTAATCGCAGCACTACTGTTTAATAGGGGACCTGCCAGCGTGCCAGTCCAGCTTCAAGTGTGCTTTACTTCAGTCTAACGTCCCCACAAAATTCTTCTCACATCTTCCAACCCTAAAATCTTATTTTCCCCTAAAGCTTCTCTTCATCAGCAATTTCCAAGTAACATGGTATTTTTACAACATTCAAAAATGTCATGCTGGACTGTGCTAGAGAGTAATCTGCAAATATCAGCTTAGCAAAGTTTGAATTGACTTGTCCAGAGAAAAAAACTACAAGTGAACACCTACACCTGCCTACAAAGAGCTAACAAGCCCCTGGCAGCTGCCAGCATCAAAGCACAGCGGATGTCTCTAATACAGGGTAAGGATAACAATATCACCTTCTGTTCTCTCCAGCTTCTTTTCCCTGCAGTCATATTTTGCTTCTTATGATTTTTTTAGTCTCTGTATCTTCTTGGGCAGCACCGAGCCCGACGACAAGGATACGAGAGTCTTTCCCTGCCGGACGGAGAGAACCAGGAAAACAGTTAAAATAAGAACAGGGCAGTTTGAAATTCGTACTTGCAACGAGAAGCAGCGCCTAACCAACAGAACAAAAGTAAACAAAGCATGATACCTCCCTGGGGACAGTAGACTTACAAACTCTCCAGGATTTACAATTCTAGCCACCAACCCCTTCAGGACAGCAGCCAAGTGTCCCATGGGGTGGTGCTGCACCAAAGAACCATCTGAGAGGTTCCAAAGAGTGAAAGGCACAATATTTTGCAAAGACAAAAAATCTTGCAAAATAACAAAAATACAATAGATGTACACTACAGGGCAAGAGTACAAGTGTTACCTTTGGGAGCTGGAACCATCCAGGCGAGCACCTGATAACTGGATCCTCACCAGAGTTTGAACCCTTCAGGACACAGAAGGGTTTTCCCCAGGAATTTCACAGACTGAGTTTTGATAGAAGCACGCTCGCCGGATCCTCAGAAACGTCGCCCGTTCTCCAGGCGTCTGGAGAGAACTGCAAATGGCTCTCACGTAGTTGGAGCTGGTTCTGTAAGGTCTCAGGGTGAATTTCACCAGATGCAACCAAATTGGGCAACTCCCAGTGGGACAGAAGGAACCCAAAGCTTGGGTAAGCAGAGCTGCAGCAAATACTGAGGAAACAAACATAACAGCGTAAAAAATAATAAACCATCCTTTTTTTTCTCTTGCTTTTGTTTGTTTCTCTTATTCAGATCAGCATAGCAATTAAAGAGAAGGTGAAAAACTCACCATTACTGAACATTTCATCTCACCTGTAAGCTGAGCATCCTTAGCATAGAGGACTCCAAAGTTAAAATTCACCGATCCCTGGGAAATAAAGCCAAATATCGTATGGTAAACAATCAAACAGCAGACACAAAAATTTGTTTCCTCTAAGCACTTTCAGGTATGTATGCATCTTTGCATTACACATGAGAACATACACTTTATACCATCACCTAATACATAATAATTTACCTTTAAATTTTGATAGTATAGCATGAATTTTTAACTTAAACTGGTGATCTATTATTATTCAGTTGGTGCCTAAAGTTATTTCTGCTGTCACGTTCAAAAAAACATGTTTTTTTTTACTGGAATGAGCAATTGATTTCAAAGTCATCACAAGCCCACCAAAACACAAAGCTGGGTTCACCGGACGGGTCTGTGAGCTAGAAGTAGTTAGGCTTGTACTTCCCTCTTGTTCTTCCAGAACCAATAAATCCTGTCAACAAAACCAGGATCTTTAGCCCGCTGCTGTGAAAGATTCTACAAGGATGATGGTTTGATTTGTGTTTAGAAGTTTTGATTTGAAATGGCCAGTCCAATGGATAAAGACAGTTTAAGTAGTATTACATTACTATTATTATTATTTCTATTATTATTTTTACTATTACTACTGCTATTGTTATCACCTGCTACTGGAAGAAACAAACCAGTAGTACCTATACTTAATTACTTTTATTCCCAGGAAATAATAAAGAAAAAGAACCAAACCAAAAAAAGTCACTTCATACCTTTTATATCAAGGGATGAAAAATTTCTCTTGGGCTCTTCTCCCATTTATCAAGACTCATAGCACTGAAAGGCAAACAAAACAGTGCTTTATAGAAGGCCAAGTGCACGTTTCAAGGCTGAACCACCAACTGATTGCAGTGACAGCACTTACAACATGAATCGTTCCCAGAGCCTCTGTTCAATGGAATGTTCTGTGGAACTGCCATTTCTTTCCCAAAATACTAACTTCCAACACTTATTAAACGTATTCTGTATTTTAAAACAAAAGAAGTTAGTGAGACTCTGTGCGGAGATCAGGTTCTCTGTTCCATCACCCTTCCCTTTGGCTCTACACTGAACCATGGTGAGCATCTGAGGAGTGCTCAATAATCAATTCTATTTCTCTCTTTTTCTAGTTCTCTCTATTCCTAAATCATTCAAGACAAGTCAAATGAAAAATGACAAGTTCAGCATCAAAGTCACACTTTTCCCCTTTGTCTGGTCAACAACAGGCTCTAAATCCACTTATTGCTGCCTTCAAGGTTTAAGACTTGCAAAACCATTTTTACGTGTTTTACAGGTTTATCATAAAACCCACAGAACGCAAGCTCTGAATTACAGGAAAAGGTACACAGGCAAATATCTAAAGGGATCACTTATTTGTAAATACATACCTTGATAGAGAGCGCACTGAGAACCTTTCCGTGGGACTCTAAGGGACGCATGCTTCCTGAGCACCCTGTAAACAAGAAAAGCTACGATCTATTACAGGACATCCCCACTTTTTCTACATATTCAAATAGGATTTTTAATAAAAACAGTTCAGTTACAAAAGAAGGAAGAAAACCAAGCTAATTTTACTCAGCTGTATTTACTGCCGATTTAGAGAAAAATGCCGGGCCGCGTCGCCCGTTGCGTCACACGCCGCGCCGGCAGCACGGCCTGCCGGGAGATGTAGTCTCGGGCTGACAGCCACGGCTCCGTCCCCCGGGAGCCACCGGCATCTGCAGTCCCTGCCGGGCATCAAACGGGTCCTTCGCCCCAGGGCGGGGAAGGACCTGAGGCAGCACCGCTCCTCCCGGATACCCTCTCTTTTTCTCTCCAACTCTTTTTACTTTTTTCACCCTGTTTTTCTCCACTTCCCTTCCCTCTTGCCCTCCTGCTTCCTTTCCTTTCCTTTCCTTTTTTTTTTTTTTTTTCCTTTTTTTCCCTTCCCCTTTCCCTTTCTTTTTCTTGTATTTCTAATCTTGCTTTTCCTTTCTAGCTTTAGAATAAAAAAGCAGCAGTAGTAACTTTCAGGCTACCTGGGAGTAAAAAAAACCCCAAAACTATAATGATTGAAAGAAAAGTATTTATTTCCCTGGGAGCCTGAAATTTTCTACTGCTGCACATGACACAGAGCTTTTTATTCCTTCTTATATATAGTTGATATTTTATACTCACTTTATACACCGCCCCCTGCCGTCTGCACCGGCGCTCTGCAGGCAGAGCGCTGCGGCGTCGTTCGGTTCCGTTTAAATAAACTCGGCTAAATTAGGCTTGGTTCGGCTTAGGTCTAAAATCGTTTCGGTTCGGCTTTTCGTCTAAATTCGGCTTTTCCGGCTCTTCGGCTGAACTCGGCCCGGTTGGGCTGAACTCGGTCATATTCGGCTCTTTGTCTAAACGCGGCCAATGTCGGCTACACTCGGCTCCCGGTTACACTCGGCTACACTCGGCTCTTCGTCTCAAGTCGGCTGTGTTCGGCTACACTCGGCTCTTCGTCTCAAGTCGGCTGTTGTCGGCTACACTCGGCTCTTCGTCTCAAGTCGGCTGTTGTCGGCTAAACTCGTCTCTTCGGCTCATCTCGGCTCTTTTCGGCCACACTCGGCTCTTCGGCTCAACTCGGCTGTCTTCGCCCACACTCGGCTCTTCGGAATAATTCGGCCCGGCTCGGCTCCCTCGGGGCGGGAAGGCGGCCGTGAGAGGACCCCGGCACAGCGAGGCGTTTACCCAGATGCCTCTCACAAACCCGCCGAAATACGCCCGCCCGCGGCGCCCCTGACACCATAGCATGTGTCGGGTACACTTGAAACGCCACAGAAAATACCACCGGGGCCGCGCCGGGGTCGGTATTCCATGCAGGCAGTCCAGTGACACCCACCCGGTCCTCCACTTCCCCGCCCTTTTCGCCGCCATGCTGAGAAGGTCAATTAAAAGTCCGCGACATCGCCCACGCGCCACTCCCAAGCTGGCGGCCTCTCGGTGCACGGCTGCAGTACCGCGCTCTGCCCACAAGGCGGCAGCACTGCCGCCCGCCCCGGCCGGGGGCGCAGCGCGCCTCGGGGCTGCGGGCAGCGAAGGCGGCAAAAGAGAACAGGGGCGACCCCCGCCGAAAACTGCTCTGAAATAAACGCCCCAAAACAACCGGGAAGAGGGAAAAAAAAACTTCTGCCTCTAATCTAATAGGATAAAACAAAACAAAACCCCAACAATTTCTTTAAAAAAACAAATTAAATATTTAAAATTTTTCTTTCATATTAATATTCACATTTCTATTTAATAATGTATATTGATGTACACTGTCCATTTATACATTTGTTTTTATGAATACATTTCTATTCCATATTGCATATATCCCTAAAATTTAAATTTATTTTTATATTTTTATACATATTTTTACATAGTAAGTATATATTTCTGTTAGGATTTTTACTTCTGTAACACTCACAGTACTCAAAATAAAACCCCTGCCTCTACCCCATACATGGCAAATAAAACCCCCTTTCATTTCAACTGTATTTAAATTTTTTAAAAAAATATTTTTCAAATTTATATTTAAAATGTTTACTGATGTATGATCGATTTTGCATTCATATTTAGCGATTTATTTATAAATTTATATTCTATGTTACATGTGTTCCTATTACTTATATTTTTATATACTTTTATTCAAATCTTTATATATCTATTATATCTTTCTGTGTTAGGATTTTTCCATCTGTAACACTTACATTATTTAAAATAAAACCCCTGCCTCTACCCACATTAAAGCCAAAAAGAACCTCAGTCTTCTCAACTGTATTTAAATATTTTTTAAAATTCTATTTTCCAGGTTCATATTCACTTTTACATTTAAAATGTATACTAATGTATACTCTTATTTGTGTTCTCCATTACATCTCTTCCTATTATTTATATTTACTTCTATTTTGTGTTTATATATATATATTTATATCTTGATTTTATATCTCACTATTTAGAAATATATAACAATAATATCTACATTCATATTATTTAAAATAAAAACCCTGCCTCTAACCCAATAATAAAAAAGACCCCAACCCTTTCTTTTAAAAAATATTTAAATAGCTTTTATCCTTATGTCTGATTTTTATATTCCTATTTGTATTTATAATAATGTATATTAATGTCTATTACTTACTTATACATTTATCTTTACCAATGTCAAGTTATGAATAAATTTACATTCTATATTACATCTGATGCGAGGAGTTATTTATATATTTTTATACATATTTTTATACATTGATTAAATATTTCTGCGTCAAGATTTTTACTTCTCTAACACTTATAATATTCAAAATAAAACCCCTGCCTCTACTTAAATAAAAGCCAAAACATTCCCTTTCTTTTAAACTATATTTACATATTTTTATATTTATATTCCCGTATAATGTTATTTATATTCTATACTACAACTCTTCATATTACTTACATATATTTATATATAAATTTATATTCATGCTTTAGCAATTTCTCTTCAGATATTTATTATATATTTCTATCTTAAGATCCACATTTCTGTATTACTTATATTATTTAAAATAAAACTCCTGCCTCTAACCAAATAAAAACTAAGGACACCCCTTTATTTGAACCAGATTTAAAATGCAGGAAGTAAATTTATTTTTCAAAATTATAATGATATTTATATGGATATTTTTGTTTATTTTATTCATAGATATTATATATATTAGAGAGAATACCTTCTAATATAATCATAGATATATATTTTCTGTATTATATATATTTTCTTACTCATATTTGTTTAAATTAAATATGTATAGATATTTGTATTTCTATATATATTTGTATATCTGAATTTATATTTTATTTCTATCATTTAAAAACCCCAGACTATAACCTAATAACACCCCCCAATTTACTTTAACTCTATTTAAATATTTTTATATTTACAATCTATATTTATATATCTTTTTGTATATATATATATATATAAAATAGACTATCATTTATCTGTATGATATGTTACAATTATATACCATATATTATAGTTCTATGTATGTATCTGTTATCTATATTTATGTTTACCACTCTAATGTTAGATTTATTTTTAAATGTATATTTATTTCTGTTTTCATCTCTATATTAAACCATGTCAGTTCATTAACCCGACACACCAGAGCCACAACAATACTGTACCTTTGTCAGCGCCGGCACGCAGCACACGCCCATCCCATCGCAGCACAGCAAAACAAAACCTGTTTCTATTACTAACGGAACAAACATCCCACAACACTGAACCCTAATAAAAACTCAAATAAACCTAACTGTAAATAAATTTTAAATCCCACTATAAAGCAGCCCGAAACCTCCGCACATGCTCATCATAAACTTCCTCCTAAACCAGTATCTCAAAAACCCCAAAAAACTCAAACACACCTTGAAAATGACACAACTGCTAATAAAAACAAACACACAATAAAAATTCAAGCAAAGCAACTCACTAGACTCAAAACTGTACAACTGATCCTAAACATTACTAAAAAAAGTCCCCAAAGCTCTACCTTTAGGCTAATGCACAAATAATAACCTATAATCTATCAAAGTTATTTGAAAAAATTAAAACAAAAAATAAAAACCATGAAAATAAAAAACCTAAACCATTAAAATACTAAAAAATATCACTACCTAAATTAAAAAACATATTGCCTATAAAATCCCACCATATAAATGCCCCTGTCCCAAAAAATAAAAATAAAAAAAACTATTGAACCACAAAGAAATCAGAACTTAGGAACACCAAAACCATAATGTTCAAAAAGTCACACCACATCCCTTATCATACACCAACTACAAACAAGATAAAACAATACAATGAATTCTTAAAAACCACCTTAAAACCACTACATTGAAAAACATTTCAAAAATTAAAAACTGCATTTAACAAAAGCCATCTAATAAATTCACACCCAAATCTCCAGCAGCCCAGCTGGCCCTACCAAAGCTCTATGTTTATACATACAGTAAACAAAACCAAAATCCCAGTATTACCCATCAGAAATCTATGAAAGAACCCTATTGAAATTAATCCTGCCTCAAATACAAACCAACCCATCCAGAAAGTCAGCTTCACTCAAAAAACAATTTACACAGACTTAATAATACCAAGAAATAAAACAACACACCATATACCACCAATGAATATAAGAGTGAAGGAAAAAAAAAAAAAACCACTACATTTTTTCCTTTTTGTTTTTTAAGCTAACTTCTTTTATTAGCTAGAACAAAATCTTTTGCCAGGACTGTAGCAACAACTTCTTTTTCTTCTTCTCCTTCTAAAATGTCCCTTCTCACTCCCAAATTCCTCTCAACTCCTGAGTTTACATCCAAGCAAGAAGCAAAATTCGTGCACTCGTGCGTTCGCTGCTCCTGTCAGATTCTCTGTTTCCCTCCACATCTTCTTACACTTTCAGTCCTCACGCTGTCCCGCCGTGATGAGTCTGACAGAAGAATTGGCACAAGTTAACAGAGCATTTCCCTCCCTCTGCTTTCCTCAGCGCATTTCAATCCATCCCAGGCCTGCGGTGATGCACGCTCACCCCAAAGCTCACAGCAAGCGTGCAGCAGCTCAGGCTCACTCGGCTCCAGGGCCCAGAGCCTGCAGGCCCTGCAGCTGCCACACGGATGGACCTGTTCCCTCCCCGGGTGCCCAGAGGGAAACCTGAGGGCAGGCGTCCACCCCGAGGGGGCACCCGCAGCCCCGGGCAGGGATGGAGTCGCCGGCTGCTCTCTGGGGACGACACCCTCCCTGCAGGCCACACTGCCTCGTCCTCTCCCTCCCTGGGGGACAGGCACCTCCAGGGTCTGTGACCTTCCGTCAGCATCCAGGTGCTGTGTCAGAGCCAGAGGGCTCAATTCGTGGCGAGTACCGATGGCACGCAAATGGCAGCCCGAGGAAATCGTGTTCTGGGCTCTAAGTGCTTGGGACAGGGTCTGATTTTTTGTTTTGTACTTGTATGATGATTAGTACAACAGGGCTCTGATCGATGACATGGCAACACAGAATTAAAAACTCCTCGACAGGATTACATCGACTTCTAGGAAAAGACAAAAGCTTAGGACCCTTCTGAAATCTACTTTTAATCCAAAGCACGGGGATTGTCAGCATGCTGCACCTTCCAGCTTTTCAAAGCAGCTTACCTCTGAAGACCAGGAAACATTGATTTCTACAGAAACAATGGGCAACCCCCAGGCTAATCGCAGCACTACTGTTTAATAGGGGACCTGCCAGCGTGCCAGTCCAGCTTCAAGTGTGCTTTACTTCAGTCTAACGTCCCCACAAAATTCTTCTCACATCTTCCAACCCTAAAATCTTATTTTCCCCTAAAGCTTCTCTTCATTAGCAATTTCCAAGTAACATGGTATTTTTACAACATTCAAAAATGTCATGCTGGACTGTGCTAGAGAGTAATCTGCAAATATCAGCTTAGCAAAGTTTGAATTGACTTGTCCAGAGAAAAAAACTACAAGTGAACACCTACACCTGCCTACAAAGAGCTAACAAGCCCCTGGCAGCTGCCAGCATCAAAGCACAGCGGATGTCTCTAATACAGGGTAAGGATAACAATATCACCTTCTGTTCTCTCCAGCTTCTTTTCCCTGCAGTCATATTTTGCTTCTTATGATTTTTTTAGTCTCTGTATCTTCTTGGGCAGCACCGAGCCCGACGACAAGGATACGAGAGTCTTTCCCTGCCGGACGGAGAGAACCAGGAAAACAGTTAAAATAAGAACAGGGCAGTTTGAAATTCGTACTTGCAACGAGAAGCAGCGCCTAACCAACAGAACAAAAGTAAACAAAGCATGATACCTCCCTGGGGACAGTAGACTTACAAACTCTCCAGGATTTACAATTCTAGCCACCAACCCCTTCAGGACAGCAGCCAAGTGTCCCATGGGGTGGTGCTGCACCAAAGAACCATCTGAGAGGTTCCAAAGAGTGAAAGGCACAATATTTTGCAAAGACAAAAAATCTTGCAAAATAACAAAAATACAATAGATGTACACTACAGGGCAAGAGTACAAGTGTTACCTTTGGGAGCTGGAACCATCCAGGCGAGCACCTGATAACTGGATCCTCACCAGAGTTTGAACCCTTCAGGACACAGAAGGGTTTTCCCCAGGAATTTCACAGACTGAGTTTTGATAGAAGCACGCTCGCCGGATCCTCAGAAACGTCGCCCGTTCTCCAGGCGTCTGGAGAGAACTGCAAATGGCTCTCACGTAGTTGGAGCTGGTTCTGTAAGGTCTCAGGGTGAATTTCACCAGATGCAACCAAATTGGGCAACTCCCAGTGGGACAGAAGGAACCCAAAGCTTGGGTAAGCAGAGCTGCAGCAAATACTGAGGAAACAAACATAACAGCGTAAAAAATAATAAACCATCCTTTTTTTTCTCTTGCTTTTGTTTGTTTCTCTTATTCAGATCAGCATAGCAATTAAAGAGAAGGTGAAAAACTCACCATTACTGAACATTTCATCTCACCTGTAAGCTGAGCATCCTTAGCATAGAGGACTCCAAAGTTAAAATTCACCGATCCCTGGGAAATAAAGCCAAATATCGTATGGTAAACAATCAAACAGCAGACACAAAAATTTGTTTCCTCTAAGCACTTTCAGGTATGTATGCATCTTTGCATTACACATGAGAACATACACTTTATACCATCACCTAATACATAATAATTTACCTTTAAATTTTGATAGTATAGCATGAATTTTTAACTTAAACTGGTGATCTATTATTATTCAGTTGGTGCCTAAAGTTATTTCTGCTGTCACGTTCAAAAAAACATGTTTTTTTTTACTGGAATGAGCAATTGATTTCAAAGTCATCACAAGCCCACCAAAACACAAAGCTGGGTTCACCGGACGGGTCTGTGAGCTAGAAGTAGTTAGGCTTGTACTTCCCTCTTGTTCTTCCAGAACCAATAAATCCTGTCAACAAAACCAGGATCTTTAGCCCGCTGCTGTGAAAGATTCTACAAGGATGATGGTTTGATTTGTGTTTAGAAGTTTTGATTTGAAATGGCCAGTCCAATGGATAAAGACAGTTTAAGTAGTATTACATTACTATTATTATTATTTCTATTATTATTTTTACTATTACTACTGCTATTGTTATCACCTGCTACTGGAAGAAACAAACCAGTAGTACCTATACTTAATTACTTTTATTCCCAGGAAATAATAAAGAAAAAGAACCAAACCAAAAAAAGTCACTTCATACCTTTTATATCAAGGGATGAAAAATTTCTCTTGGGCTCTTCTCCCATTTATCAAGACTCATAGCACTGAAAGGCAAACAAAACAGTGCTTTATAGAAGGCCAAGTGCACGTTTCAAGGCTGAACCACCAACTGATTGCAGTGACAGCAGTTACAACATGAATCGTTCCCAGAGCCTCTGTTCAATGGAATGTTCTGTGGAACTGCCATTTCTTTCCCAAAATACTAACTTCCAACACTTATTAAACGTATTCTGTATTTTAAAACAAAAGAAGTTAGTGAGACTCTGTGCGGAGATCAGGTTCTCTGTTCCATCACCCTTCCCTTTGGCTCTACACTGAACCATGGTGAGCATCTGAGGAGTGCTCAATAATCAATTCTATTTCTCTCTTTTTCTAGTTCTCTCTATTCCTAAATCATTCAAGACAAGTCAAATGAAAAATGACAAGTTCAGCATCAAAGTCACACTTTTCCCCTTTGTCTGGTCAACAACAGGCTCTAAATCCACTTATTGCTGCCTTCAAGGTTTAAGACTTGCAAAACCATTTTTACATGTTTTACAGGTTTATCATAAAACCCACAGAACGCAAGCTCTGAATTACAGGAAAAGGTACACAGGCAAATATCTAAAGGGATCACTTATTTGTAAATACATACCTTGATAGAGAGCGCACTGAGAACCTTTCCGTGGGACTCTAAGGGACGCATGCTTCCTGAGCACCCTGTAAACAAGAAAAGCTACGATCTATTACAGGACATCCCCACTTTTTCTACATATTCAAATAGGATTTTTAATAAAAACAGTTCAGTTACAAAAGAAGGAAGAAAACCAAGCTAATTTTACTCAGCTGTATTTACTGCCGATTTAGAGAAAAATGCCGGGCCGCGTCGCCCGTTGCGTCACACGCCGCGCCGGCAGCACGGCCTGCCGGGAGATGTAGTCTCGGGCTGACAGCCACGGCTCCGTCCCCCGGGAGCCACCGGCATCTGCAGTCCCTGCCGGGCATCAAACGGGTCCTTCGCCCCAGGGCGGGGAAGGACCTGAGGCAGCACCGCTCCTCCCGGATACCCTCTCTTTTTCTCTCCAACTCTTTTTACTTTTTTCACCCTGTTTTTCTCCACTTCCCTTCCCTCTTGCCCTCCTGCTTCCTTTCCTTTCCTTTCCTTTTTTTTTTTTTTTCCTTTTTTTCCCTTCCCCTTTCCCTTTCTTTTTCTTGTATTTCTAATCTTGCTTTTCCTTTCTAGCTTTAGAATAAAAAAGCAGCAGTAGTAACTTTCAGGCTACCTGGGAGTAAAAAAAACCCCAAAACTATAATGATTGAAAGAAAAGTATTTATTTCCCTGGGAGCCTGAAATTTTCTACTGCTGCACATGACACAGAGCTTTTTATTCCTTCTTATATATAGTTGATATTTTATACTCACTTTATACACCGCCCCCTGCCGTCTGCACCGGCGCTCTGCAGGCAGAGCGCTGCGGCGTCGTTCGGTTCCGTTTAAATAAACTCGGCTAAATTAGGCTTGGTTCGGCTTAGGTCTAAAATCGTTTCGGTTCGGCTTTTCGTCTAAATTCGGCTTTTCCGGCTCTTCGGCTGAACTCGGCCCGGTTGGGCTGAACTCGGTCATATTCGGCTCTTTGTCTAAACGCGGCCAATGTCGGCTACACTCGGCTCCCGGTTACACTCGGCTACACTCGGCTCTTCGTCTCAAGTCGGCTGTGTTCGGCTACACTCGGCTCTTCGTCTCAAGTCGGCTGTTGTCGGCTACACTCGGCTCTTCGTCTCAAGTCGGCTGTTGTCGGCTAAACTCGTCTCTTCGGCTCATCTCGGCTCTTTTCGGCCACACTCGGCTCTTCGGCTCAACTCGGCTGTCTTCGCCCACACTCGGCTCTTCGGAATAATTCGGCCCGGCTCGGCTCCCTCGGGGCGGGAAGGCGGCCGTGAGAGGACCCCGGCACAGCGAGGCGTTTACCCAGATGCCTCTCACAAACCCGCCGAAATACGCCCGCCCGCGGCGCCCCTGACACCATAGCATGTGTCGGGTACACTTGAAACGCCACAGAAAATACCACCGGGGCCGCGCCGGGGTCGGTATTCCATGCAGGCAGTCCAGTGACACCCACCCGGTCCTCCACTTCCCCGCCCTTTTCGCCGCCATGCTGAGAAGGTCAATTAAAAGTCCGCGACATCGCCCACGCGCCACTCCCAAGCTGGCGGCCTCTCGGTGCACGGCTGCAGTACCGCGCTCTGCCCACAAGGCGGCAGCACTGCCGCCCGCCCCGGCCGGGGGCGCAGCGCGCCTCGGGGCTGCGGGCAGCGAAGGCGGCAAAAGAGAACAGGGGCGACCCCCGCCGAAAACTGCTCTGAAATAAACGCCCCAAAACAACCGGGAAGAGGGAAAAAAAAACTTCTGCCTCTAATCTAATAGGATAAAACAAAACAAAACCCCAACAATTTCTTTAAAAAAACAAATTAAATATTTAAAATTTTTCTTTCATATTAATATTCACATTTCTATTTAATAATGTATATTGATGTACACTGTCCATTTATACATTTGTTTTTATGAATACATTTCTATTCCATATTGCATATATCCCTAAAATTTAAATTTATTTTTATATTTTTATACATATTTTTACATAGTAAGTATATATTTCTGTTAGGATTTTTACTTCTGTAACACTCACAGTACTCAAAATAAAACCCCTGCCTCTACCCCATACATGGCAAATAAAACCCCCTTTCATTTCAACTGTATTTAAATTTTTTAAAAAAATATTTTTCAAATTTATATTTAAAATGTTTACTGATGTATGATCGATTTTGCATTCATATTTAGCGATTTATTTATAAATTTATATTCTATGTTACATGTGTTCCTATTACTTATATTTTTATATACTTTTATTCAAATCTTTATATATCTATTATATCTTTCTGTGTTAGGATTTTTCCATCTGTAACACTTACATTATTTAAAATAAAACCCCTGCCTCTACCCACATTAAAGCCAAAAAGAACCTCAGTCTTCTCAACTGTATTTAAATATTTTTAAAATTCTATTTTCCAGGTTCATATTCACTTTTACATTTAAAATGTATACTAATGTATACTCTTATTTGTGTTCTCCATTACATCTCTTCCTATTATTTATATTTACTTCTATTTTGTGTTTATATATATATATTTATATCTTGATTTTATATCTCACTATTTAGAAATATATAACAATAATATCTACATTCATATTATTTAAAATAAAAACCCTGCCTCTAACCCAATAATAAAAAAGACCCCAACCCTTTCTTTTAAAAAATATTTAAATAGCTTTTATCCTTATGTCTGATTTTTATATTCCTATTTGTATTTATAATAATGTATATTAATGTCTATTACTTACTTATACATTTATCTTTACCAATGTCAAGTTATGAATAAATTTACATTCTATATTACATCTGATGCGAGGAGTTATTTATATATTTTTATACATATTTTTATACATTGATTAAATATTTCTGCGTCAAGATTTTTACTTCTCTAACACTTATAATATTCAAAATAAAACCCCTGCCTCTACTTAAATAAAAGCCAAAACATTCCCTTTCTTTTAAACTATATTTACATATTTTTATATTTATATTCCCGTATAATGTTATTTATATTCTATACTACAACTCTTCATATTACTTACATATATTTATATATAAATTTATATTCATGCTTTAGCAATTTCTCTTCAGATATTTATTATATATTTCTATCTTAAGATCCACATTTCTGTATTACTTATATTATTTAAAATAAAACTCCTGCCTCTAACCAAATAAAAACTAAGGACACCCCTTTATTTGAACCAGATTTAAAATGCAGGAAGTAAATTTATTTTTCAAAATTATAATGATATTTATATGGATATTTTTGTTTATTTTATTCATAGATATTATATATATTAGAGAGAATACCTTCTAATATAATCATAGATATATATTTTCTGTATTATATATATTTTCTTACTCATATTTGTTTAAATTAAATATGTATAGATATTTGTATTTCTATATATATTTGTATATCTGAATTTATATTTTATTTCTATCATTTAAAAACCCCAGACTATAACCTAATAACACACCCCCAATTTACTTTAACTCTATTTAAATATTTTTATATTTACAATCTATATTTATATATCTTTTTGTATATATATATATATATAAAATAGACTATCATTTATCTGTATGATATGTTACAATTATATACCATATATTATAGTTCTATGTATGTATCTGTTATCTATATTTATGTTTACCACTCTAATGTTAGATTTATTTTTAAATGTATATTTATTTCTGTTTTCATCTCTATATTAAACCATGTCAGTTCATTAACCCGACACACCAGAGCCACAACAATACTGTACCTTTGTCAGCGCCGGCACGCAGCACACGCCCATCCCATCGCAGCACAGCAAAACAAAACCTGTTTCTATTACTAACGGAACAAACATCCCACAACACTGAACCCTAATAAAAACTCAAATAAACCTAACTGTAAATAAATTTTAAATCCCACTATAAAGCAGCCCGAAACCTCCGCACATGCTCATCATAAACTTCCTCCTAAACCAGTATCTCAAAAACCCCAAAAAACTCAAACACACCTTGAAAATGACACAACTGCTAATAAAAACAAACACACAATAAAAATTCAAGCAAAGCAACTCACTAGACTCAAACTGTACAACTGATCCTAAACATTACTAAAAAAAGTCCCCAAAGCTCTACCTTTAGGCTAATGCACAAATAATAACCTATAATCTATCAAAGTTATTTGAAAAAATTAAAACAAAAAATAAAAACCATGAAAATAAAAAACCTAAACCATTAAAATACTAAAAAAATATCACTACCTAAATTAAAAAACATATTGCCTATAAAATCCCACCATATAAATGCCCCTGTCCCAAAAATAAAAATAAAAAAAACTATTGAACCACAAAGAAATCAGAACTTAGGAACACCAAAACCATAATGTTCAAAAAGTCACACCACATCCCTTATCATACACCAACTACAAACAAGATAAAACAATACAATGAATTCTTAAAAACCACCTTAAAACCACTACATTGAAAAACATTTCAAAAATTAAAAACTGCATTTAACAAAAGCCATCTAATAAATTCACACCCAAATCTCCAGCAGCCCAGCTGGCCCTACCAAAGCTCTATGTTTATACATACAGTAAACAAAACCAAAATCCCAGTATTACCCATCAGAAATCTATGAAAGAACCCTATTGAAATTAATCCTGCCTCAAATACAAACCAACCCATCCAGAAAGTCAGCTTCACTCAAAAAACAATTTACACAGACTTAATAATACCAAGAAATAAAACAACACACCATATACCACCAATGAATATAAGAGTGAAGGAAAAAAAAAAAAAAAACACTACATTTTTTCCTTTTTGTTTTTAAGCTAACTTCTTTTATTAGCTAGAACAAAATCTTTTGCCAGGACTGTAGCAACAACTTCTTTTTCTTCTTCTCCTTCTAAAATGTCCCTTCTCACTCCCAAATTCCTCTCAACTCCTGAGTTTACATCCAAGCAAGAAGCAAAATTCGTGCACTCGTGCGTTCGCTGCTCCTGTCAGATTCTCTGTTTCCCTCCACATCTTCTTACACTTTCAGTCCTCACGCTGTCCCGCCGTGATGAGTCTGACAGAAGAATTGGCACAAGTTAACAGAGCATTTCCCTCCCTCTGCTTTCCTCAGCGCATTTCAATCCATCCCAGGCCTGCGGTGATGCACGCTCACCCCAAAGCTCACAGCAAGCGTGCAGCAGCTCAGGCTCACTCGGCTCCAGGGCCCAGAGCCTGCAGGCCCTGCAGCTGCCACACGGATGGACCTGGTTCCCTCCCCGGGTGCCCAGAGGGAAACCTGAGGGCAGGCGTCCACCCCGAGGGGGCACCCGCAGCCCCGGGCAGGGATGGAGTCGCCGGCTGCTCTCTGGGGACGACACCCTCCCTGCAGGCCACACTGCCTCGTCCTCTCCCTCCCTGGGGGACAGGCACCTCCAGGGTCTGTGACCTTCCGTCAGCATCCAGGTGCTGTGTCAGAGCCAGAGGGCTCAATTCGTGGCGAGTACCGATGGCACGCAAATGGCAGCCCGAGGAAATCGTGTTCTGGGATCTAAGTGCTTGGGACAGGGTCTGATTTTTTGTTTTGTACTTGTATGATGATTAGTACAACAGGGCTCTGATGGATGACATGGCAACACAGAATTAAAAACTCCTCGACAGGACAAATCCCTGCAAGGCAGCTACTTGGCCTCTCCTGAGCGTGCCTGGCTCCCTCAGGCTCCAGCTTCATCCTGATTCCAAGGCTGTAGCCTTTATTAGTAGTGGCACCTGGGTTAGAGAAAGGCAAAGTTAAATGGCATTCCTGTGAGCGCAGCGGAGGACCTTGTGTACTCTAAGACATGGCAATGCCTCTGCTAGGCTTCTGAACAGCCTTGGGTGGGGGAGCCCTCAAAAAAACAAATAAACACCCTTTCTCACCCTGCTGCCTGCAAACCCCCTCCCAAGAACTCCTAACTGGATACCTGATCACCCTCCCTCTCCCAGTCACCATCCTCAACTCACCTGAAGTCTCAATCACAAACATCATCCTTGATACTGGGCAGATCCCTCTTGTGACACGATGATTCTGCTGAAAAATTGTTGTGCTTGAGAGCTGAGCAATAACAACCACTTCTCTCCGCTGCCCACCTTGACTGCTGGCATCCAGACTGCCTTCCTAAAAGAAAGGCAAAGAACAGAGCTGTAACACAGTCACCATACACACTTCTGCTGCAGAGACAAATGCTGCCTCACCTGCTTGGGGGAATCCCCTCACCTGGCATGGGGCCCTCTGGCACAGATTTAATCCATCTGAATCTGAAAAAAAAAGTTAGGACAAGAGTCACACTGTGGCAGGATAACTGATGAGCTCCAGAGGTCCTGTGTCCATCTACAAATCCCATCTAGAGTCCAACTACACCCCAAATTACAAATTCCAAGTCCCCAGGACTTCTCCTATTGCACCAGGCTGTGCGGAAGGGCAGAGCAGCCCCGGCACAACTGTGTGCAGACACCCGTGACACAGGACAGACAGGACAGGACAGACAACGGGGACACAACAGGAACAGAAATCTCTTGGCAAGGAAAACGGCTGCAAGGACTGAGCGAACGCAAAAGGAGATGACTGAGTTCAAACTGACGGTCAGCTGATGAGGCTCAGAGAACCCTGGAGGAAGAAGATGCTAACTCAATGATTTATTCCAAGAAGTGCAAAGATGGATGCCTAGGAATCCTACAGTCAAAACCCTCTACCTAACCTCGTAATATTACAAGTCCTAATCCACCATAATGGATCCAGGTGGTGCACAGCTGTCCGTACAGCTCAGAAGAAGACCTGACAAGACACCTGACTGGATGCTTCTAAAGAGAGAAGAGAGTCTGATGCCTGTCTGAGCTCCCGAGTAAAAAGTTCCATGACCTGCGTGCCAGGCCAAGGAATGCAGAGGTCACAGAGGCTAACAATGATGCCAGGGTTTCTGACAGGCCCCCCTAAGGTAAAAGACATGGGATACACAAATAACACATAATGCACAATAGACAAGTGACACAAGACACACCGGGACTGCTCTGCCCTGCGCTCCTCAGCACTGGGATCAAAAGTGAGACGTGGCTTTTATGGAGCCTAAGGGGCCACTTCATGAACACCCCCCACCTCCAAAATGGACTCAAAAACCCCTCCCAGTAATTCCCAAACAAGCACCATGCCTTCATCCCCACTGTGGGTCACAGCCCTCTACTTATCTCTCAGACATCTGGGGATGCCAGTCTGTGTCAGGTGCAAACAAAGGCCACCTCGTCAGCTGGGAAGGTCCTGCTGGCACCGGGCTGGTGTCTCTCAGACAGCTACATTAACGAGAACCAAACATCAGTGCCTGACCTTGGCACCGCATCGGCCAAAACCCCACCACTCTGCTACTCACCGTGCTCCTAAGAAGGCCCGGCACCTCCTAACCCTGACCCTCTGCCACACATGGAATGCATCTGCACCAGAAAGAAAGTTACAACATATGTCAAACACCACCAGGGTAACTCACAAGCTGCAAACCTCTTATGTCAATCTAGGAATAGCATCTAGAGCCCAAGTACACCCCACATTACAAATTTCAACTCCCCAAGGCTTGTCCTACTGCAGCAGGCCATGAGCAGGGCAGAACAGCTCCGGCACAAATACCCGCAGACACCCGTGACACAGAACGTGACAAACAGGGGGACATGAAACACGACACATCATGCTTGTGGTGAGGGGATTGAGGGGGGAAGGCAAAAGGGACCCCAAAGACACACTAGGGAACACAGTACACCAGACAACAGGACACAGACCGGAGCTGTTCTGCACTGCCCGCCTGAAAGCTGCCATCAAAAGTAGAGCCTCTCCCTTTTGCTGTCCTAAGAGGCCCTTGGAGAGGATTGCTTTTCCTGCTGCCAATTTTTAAATCTGCCCCAAGAACTCCCAACCCACTATTCTCTCATCTCCAGGCCGTGGCCCTCAACTTATCTTTTGGATGATCGGTGATGGGAATCCACGTTGCACCTGAAATGAGTCTGCCTCGGAGGGCTCTGTGATGGCCTGTGAGCCTCTCGGTCAGCTGCAATAAAGAAAACCAAAACCAAAGTGTGAGTCCAGAGTTATGTGGGCCAAATCCCTGCAAGTCAGCTACTTGCCCTCTCCTGAGTGTGCCTGGCTCCCTCAGGCTCCAGCTTCATCCTGATTCCAAGGCTGTGGCCTTTATTAGTAGTGGCACCTTGGTTAGAGAAAGGCAAAGTTAAATGGCATTCCTGTGAGTGCAGTGGAGGACCTTGTGTGCTGCGAGACATGGGAATGCCTCTGCTAGGCTTCTGAACAGCCTTGGGTGGGGGGGGCCTCAAATACACAAATAAACACCCTTTCTCACCCTGCTGCCTGCAAACCCCCTCCCAAGAACTCCTAAACTGGATACCTGCTCACCCTCCCTCTCCCAGTCACAATCCTCAACTCACCTGAAGCCTCAATCTCAAACATCATCTTGGACACTGGGCAGATCCCTCTTGTGACATGATCAATCTGCTGAAAAATATGTTGTGCTTGACACAGCTTGGAATTTCAGGGAGTTGCACTCCTCAATTAAAAAACAAAAAAAAAAAACAAAACAAAACAGAACAAAAAAAAAAAAACCACACCAAAAACAAACAAAGAAAAAAAAAGAAACAAACAAAACCCCACAAAAACAATAACACCCAAAACACCCAACTCTCCACAGAAACAAAAAACAACACAGAAAACATCAAAAAATCCAAAAAACCCACGAAAACCAACCAAAACCCACCCCAAAAAAAACCCCAAAAAAACAAAAAAATTCCACCAAAAGAAATCTAACCAAAAAAAAACCAGAGCAAAACTAAAAATTACAAAAGCACCTTACCACCCCTAAACACAAAACCCAAAATCACAAACCTAAATACTCCCTGTATTCCATGCTGTTTTCTTCACAGAATCTTCCAAGCCTCTGTGCTTTAGATGCCCAGAAACACCTGCTGAAAAGAAACTGAGATGGGCTGAAAAAGCCTCTTCACTGAAATGAGAGGAGAGCTCTTACCCCAGCACATCCCAGAGAGGGAATGAAGCCCCTCAGCCACGGCTGGGGTTAATATACCCCTGATGGTGCCCGCCTCTCGTTCCCATGGCACCCAGGAAAAGGGAGGGGGCGAATCCCGCCAAGCCCTCAGAGCAGCTGCAGCTGTTTAGCTCCTCTGACTCACATTCAAGGGCAGTAAAGGGCTTGTTATAGAAGAAAACTCTTCAGAAAAGTAACAGTGCTTTCTTTTTTGCAACAACTACTTGGCGCAGAAGAACAGAAAACTGGCAAGATATAAGACTTTGTGGTAAGGTTACATAGCTGGATAAATTGGGTGATTGGGTAATTTGCTGTTACCTTACATAATTATTCTGTGTTTAACAAAAGCCATCTAATAAATTCACACCCAAAACTCCAGCAGCCCAGCTGGCCCTACCAAATCTCTATGTTTATGCATACAGTAAACAAAACCAAAATCCCAGTAATACCTATCAGAAGTCTATGAAAGAAACATATTGAAATTAATCCTACCTCAAATACAAAACAACCCATCCAAAGTTAGCTTCACTCAGAAAACAATTTACACAGAGCTAATAACACCAAGATATAAAACAACACACCATATACCACCAATGAATATAATAGTGAAGAAAAAAGAAACCACTTTTTTTTTTTTAATTTAAACTAACTTCTTTTATTAGCTAGAACAAAAGCTTTTCCCAGGACTGTAACAACAACTTCTTCTCCTTCTTCTCCTTCTAAAATGTCCCTTCTCATTCCCAAATTCCTTACAACTTCTGAGTTTACATCCAAGCAAAAAGCAAAATTCGTGCACTTGTGCGTTCGATGCTCCTGTCAGATTCTCTGTTTTTTCTCCACATCTTCTTACACTTTCAGTCTTCAGGCTGTCCTGCCGTGATGAGTTTGTCGGAAGAATTGGTAAACGTTAGGAGAGGATTTCCCTGCCTCCCTCCCCAAAGCTGGTTTCCTTAGCGCATTTCACTCAATCCCAAGCCGGCAACGATGCACGCTCACCTCAAGGCTCACAGCCGCTCGGCTAAATTCGGCTGTAATCGGCTAAACTCGGCCATTGTCGGCTGCATTCGGCTGGACTCGACCCTTCGGCGCGGCTCGGCTCGCTTCGGCCGAACTCGGAGCCGCTCAGTGCGCTCGGCGCGGCTCGGCTCGCTTCGGCCCAACTCGGAGCCGCTCAGTGCGCTCGGTGCGGCTCGGCTCGCTTCGGCCCAACTCGGAGCCGCTCTCTGCGCTCGGCGCGGCTCGGCTTCATTCGGCCCAACTCGGAGCCGCTCTCTGCGCTCGGCGCGGCTCGGCTCGCTTCGGCTCAACTCGGAGCCGCTCAGTGCGCTCGGTGCGGCTCGGCTCGCTTCGGCCCAACTCGGAGCCGCTCAGTGCGCTCGGTGCGGCTCGGCTCGCTTCATTCGGCCCAACTCGGAGCCGCTCAGTGCGCTCGGCGCGGCTCGGCTCGCTTCGGCCCAACTCGGAGCCGCTCAGTGCGCTCGGCGCGGCTCGGGTCGCTTCGGCCCAACTCGGAGCCGCTCAGTGCGCTCGGTGCGGCTCGGCTCGCTTCGGCCCAACTCGGAGCCGCTCTCTGCGCTCGGCGCGGCTCGGCTCGCTTCGGCCCAACTCATTCCCATGTTCCCATTCCCATATTCCCTGTCCTGTTCTCGTATTCCTGGTCCAGCCTTTCCATTTTTATATTCCCTCTTCCATTCCCATGTTCCCATTCCCTGTTCCCTCTCACCAGGTGCCACCGCCATCGCTCCGCCCCCTTGGATCCCTCCCTGCTGTGCTGGCCATAATTCGCAATTAAATTCCTAATTAATCCCTGCAGGGCCATTTCCTGCTGCTGCCCAGAGCCAGCGGGAGCTCAAACGCAGTTCCCAAAATTCTTCCTCCTGTGCCAGGACTGGGATCTGTGCCCATTCCTGGGATCTGTGCCCATTCCCAATCTCCAGTGGGATCTGTGCCCATTCCTGGGATCTGTGCCCATTCCTGGGATCTGTGCCCATTCCTGGGATTATCCCAAACCTTCAGGACTATCCCAAATCCCTCCATCCCCTGTGGATCATCCCAACTTCTTCATCTCTTCTGTCTTTTCTTCTTTTCCATCCTCTTTTCCACCTTTCTATCTTCTTTTCCTGTTTTCCATCTTTTTTCCCCCCTTTCCCACCTCTTCCTCTTTGGAAAAACAGGTGGGAAAAAAGCAGGAAAATATCAGAAAAACCCTGGGAGCGAGTAATTAAAATAATACATTTTTTAAATAATTAAAAACCGGGCAGAAAGGAGAGGGGGGAAAAGTAATCAACTCCCACCAAAGGCCAGAGATATTTTTTTTTATTTGCCGTCAAAATAAAGATGGAATTTGGCCCTGAAATTCCCAAAAAAAATACAGAAAAACCCAAGGCAGAGCAGCTCCATGCGCCATGAATCCGATGGAATTCCAGAAGAACTGAGGAGGAGGAGGAGGAAGAGGAGGGGAAAAAATTGCAGAATTGGGAGAAAAATGTAGGGGAAAAAAAAATCCTATGAGCTGGGAAAAAAATGGGGAAATAAAGTGGGGAAAGAGGGAGAAATGGGGGGAAGAGGGGGGGAAAGGGGACAAAAAAGGAAAAAAAGATTAAAAAAAGGGGAGGGAAAAAGAGGGAAATGAAGTTTGGGACTCGCTGAGAACTGGGAATTTCCACCTCATCATTGCGTCCCTCCGGAATTATTCAGCAGACGGTAAAGGGGAAGCGTGGAAGCGTAGAAAACAAAAAGCTGGGAATTCTCTCTCTCCCCTTGGGAATGTCCATCACAGCTCTCCGGCTGTGTTGATGACGTGGAAGAGCGTGACATTGTAGATGACCTGGTGGCCGTTATTCCAGGTGTAGAGCACCCTCTCCCGCGGGTTGTAGTCCAGCATGGAAATGTGAGAATACTGATTATGGAAGGGGATATCCGTGTACTCGTAGCTGGAAGTGTTCGTGTGGTAAGCAAAATAAATCTTGGCGCCGGCCAGGTGGGAATTGGTGACGTACAGAATCCCGCAGATCATGAAGGACTCGCCCGCGCTACGTTTGGGGTACCCCGTATCCCAGCTCCTCAGCACTTCCAGGGTGTGCGGATCCATGCGACTCACCACGATATTCCCGGCGTTCTGGTTGGTGGTGTAGACGGCCCAGAGGCCGTTCTCATCCACCATGAAGTCGATGTCAGAGAAGCCGCCCCAGGAGTAGGGGAAGGTGTTGTTGTAGCCAGCGCCGGCGAGGCTGCGCTGCACCAGGACGCTGCGGGAGCGGAAGTGGTAGCGGACGGCGACGTTGCTCTGGAATTTGTTGTAGTACAAGGAGCCATTGAAAACCACATGGCCAGTGCCGGCCCAAGGGTGAGGCAGGAGGTGCTGGACAAAGTTTTGGCCGGAGACGAAGTCACTGAGGCTGCGGAATTCCAGCACGCGCCGGCCCTTGTAGTAGCCATCCATGTACCACACCTGGAGGGGAGAAACTGGGTTAAAACGGGGGGAAATGGGGTTAAAATGGGGTAAAATGGGGTTTCAAGGTGGGCAAGGTATGATCAAACTCCTTTCAAGGTGGGGTGAAAAGCCCCTCAGGATGGGATCTAAACCTCTTCAAGATGGGTTCCAAAACCTCATCAAGGTGGGCTCTAAACCCACTGGAGATGTGATCAAATCCCCCATCCAGGATTTTCAGGCAACAGTGCCCAAAATGTACAGGTTTTGTGCCCAAATCCCAAATCCATGGTGTGGGCACCACAAAAACGACCCATGGGTTCCCAGCCAGGTGCCAAATCCATGGATTTTCACCAGAAAATTGCTGGGATTTTGCCCAAATCCCCCTCAAATCCAAGATTTGAGGACCCCAGGAAGTTTTGGGGGATGTTAAGGGAGATTTTGGGAGGGGATTTTAGATTCCCTTCCAGGTGCCAAATCCATGGATTTTCAGGGATCACCATGCCTGAAAAGTGTTGAGATTGTCCCCAAATCCCATCAGATCCAGGTGATTTTTTGGGAAAATCCTGGGTTTTGGGGGTGGCCCTCACCCGGCTGTCGGTGCTGGGCGTCATCGTGTCAGTCATCCAGGATCCAAAGCGCGATCCCGAGGCGCGGATGGTGATGGGGTTGCTGACCCCTGTCAGTTTCCCACAGCCTGGAAAAATAGGGGGAGAAAACTGGAATTTTGGGAAAAATTCCAGGGGTTTGGAAAAGCGGGAGTTATGGGAAAAATCAGGGACTTAGAAAACCAGGGGAAAAAATGGGAATTAGAGGGAAATCAGGGACTGGGGCTACAGCGGGGTCAGAAAAGCCCTGGAGGGTCTGGGAGTGGGATTGTAAAGGGAAAATGGGATTTTGGGTGTGTTTTGGGGGATTTTGGACAGAATTTGAGGGGATTTTGCAGTTTTTTGGGGGGAGCTTTGGCAAAGTTTTGGGGGGTTTTGGGATGGATTTGGGAGGGATTTTAGAGATGTTTGGGGGCATTTGGAGGGGATTCTGGAGATATTTTGGGGGACTTATAGGAGGGCATTTGGGGCAGACTTTGGGAGGATGTTTTTGTTTTTAAGAGTGGATTTTGGGAGTGATTTTAGAGATGTTTTGAGGGGATTTTGGGCAGATTTTTTGTGGTTCTGGGGCAGATTTCAAAGACAACTTTGGAGAGGATTTTTAGCCTATTTCCACCACGTTTTCTTAGGATTTGAGACAAAATTTGGGATTTCTAATGGGATGTTTTTACCCAGTTTCTGCAGGCAGGCGTGCAGCCGCGCCTCCAGCAGCAGCACACGCTGCTGCAGCTCCTCGTAGTCGTAGGCTCCCATCTCCTCCTGGATGGCCAGGAGAATCCCAGAGAGGTTCCTGACCTCCTCCTTGAGGTGCACGATGAGCCGCGAGTCCGCCTTGTACTGCTCCAGCACCGGCAGCAGCGGCAGCAGCTCCCGCATCTTCTCCTTCAGATCCTGCAGGAAAAAATCAGGATAAATGGCCCCAAAATCCCGGGGTTCACGTTGTTGTTCCTTCAGATCCTGAGGAAAAAATTTGGGAAAAATCAGTCCTGAAATCCCAGGGTTCACCTTCCAATCCTGAGCGAAAAACATACCAGGAAGAATCGGTTCAAACGTCCCAGGGGTTTTTTTGGAAGCTGTTTGTTCCTCGGGAAAATGGGGATGTTCAGGTTTGGGAATTCCAAAAAAAAAAAATTGGGGATTTTCAGCTCTGGAAGCCCCAAAGGATCCTGAGGCCTGATCCCACGGGAAAAGTCCTGACATGTGGAATGAATATACAAGCGGAAAACTGAAATACTGCGGGAATAAATCAGGGGGAAAAAAGGGCTGGAACGGTGGGATTTTTTTGAGATAAAAAGTGTGAATTTCTCACCTGGAAGCTGCGGGCGTTGAGGGCTTTGTGGCCCTCAGAGGCCACGCGGAGCCGCGAGTCCAGGCCCTTCATCAGAGCCTCTGTGTTCCGCACGTACTGCAGGTCCCGGAAGGTGCGGAGGTCCAGGACTTCCATGGACTGGGAGATGTTCTGCACCTGGAGAGGTCGTTAATGGGGTTAATTACGGTAATTAATGGGGTTAATCAGGGTTATTAATGGGGTTAATCACGGTTATTCAGGTCATTAATGACCATCCTGGTAATTAATGCAGTTAATCACAGCAATTAATAGGGTTAATCAGGCTAATTAATGGGGTCAACCGCAGTTATTAATGGGGTTTATCACAGTCATTAATGGCAATCTCCATAAGGATCCTCATCCCTGGAATCCCACAGGGATTTTCCTTTTCCCCCCAATACCAAATCCCCACATTCCCAACAGCAATTAACCCCTCCATTACCCACACAAGTTAATTCATTAACAAATTCCAGAATAATTAACCCATTCCCGTCAATTAACTGATTAATCAGCAATTGGTTCGGGACCATTTGGGAATTCCCGACCTTTTCCAGGAGCTGCCGGAGCTGGAGGCTGCGGAGGTCGCGGGAGCAGGATCCCTGCACGGGGATCACGGCGGTGCAGAGACATTTCCCGTCCGGAGCCTGCGCCGAGGTGAAAACCTGCCAGCCCTCGTCTGGGCTCTGGAAAAGGGTCTGGAAAATCGGGATCGGCACCTCAGAATTCCCAAAAAACACAGGGAGATCTGGAAATTCCCGGGTACCAGAGAATCCCGATCCCAAAATTCAGTTTATTCCCATTTATGTCTCTTTTCAGCCTCTTTTCCCCCATTTTCCCCTGTTTCTTCCCTATCTTTCTTCCCCCTTTTCCCCCATTTTCCCTTCTTTCCCTCCTTTTTCCCTTTTTTCCTCCCATTCCCTGGCAGATGACGTCACAACCGCACTGACGTCACACTCGACAGGGAAAAAAAATAAATAAGGGAAAATCCCTCCAGGATTTCCCCAAAAATTCGGGATAAACCCCGTAAAAAAAAACGGGATAAACTTCGGGAACTACCCCACTTGGCCCCAGCCTCAAAATCGCCGTTTTTCCACCCAAAAGCGAAGATCCGGAAATAAAAAAATTCCCAGGGAAAAAACGGGAGCGGGAGCAGCCGCAGCCCCTCCCCCAGCCTCCGGAGCCGTCATGAATCCTTAATTAGGGAGCGTTAATGAATAATTAATGAGGGAGAGTTAATGAATAATTAATGAGAGCGGCCTGGCCAGGGGGAGGCGCTGGGAGGGGTTTGGGATTTTTGGGGGAAAAGAGGGAAAAAAGGGAGAATTTTCCAGGGATGGAGGCGAGATTTCGGATTTGGGATTTTGGGGGAAAAGGGGGAATTTCCCAGGGATTTGGGATTTTGAGGAAAAAAAAGGAATGGAAGGGGAAAAAAAGAGGGAATTTCTCAGGGATGGAGGCAGGATTTGGGATCTGGGATTTGGGGGGAGAAGGGGGAAATTTGGGATGAGAGGGAAACTGGGGAGAGGAATTTGGGATGTTTGGGGGAAAAGGAGGAATTTCCAAGGGAAGGGACCCCAAATTCAGGGATTGTGACTCGAACATTCAGGAATGAGGGACCCCAAAACCCAGGGATTCTCCCTCATTCCAGAAACCCCAAAATCCAGGAATAAAAAAATAGAGCGCTCTTCCAATTTTTTGGGAGTGGTGTGAGAATCCAAATTTTTCTTCCTAAATCCTTTTTTTTCTCCCCAAATTCCCAAATTTTCTCCCCAAATGCCAAATCCCCAGGGCCGGACTGGGAAATTCCATCCCATCCCTTTGGAAGGGGAGGAAAAGAAAAAAAAAAACTCCAAAATCCTGCGGGGGAAAAATAAATTTAAAAAAAAAGGAAAAAAAAAACCCAACCATAAAAGCAAACAAGGAAAAAAAAAACAAAAACAAAAACACAAAAAAAAAAAAAAAAAACTCCCGGGATTTTTGGGCTGAATTCTGCTCATTCCTGGTTTTTATTCCAGGGGCCGCTTCCCAGTGATAAATGAGGGACAAGGGTGGTTAATGAGGCGCTAATTAACGTCCGGCGGCCGCTAATTACCCCGCAGAGTTGACTGACAGCTGGTGGGGGGGGGGGGGGGAGCTGGAATGCGGTCCCAAAATTTTAAGAAATCACACAAAAAACGCCCAAAAAAAAAAAAAAAAAAAAAGCCTCTAAAAATCCCCCAAACGCCCCCCCCCCTTTTCCAGGCCTTCCCTCCCACCCCCCCCAAATTCCAATCGGGATTTTTCGGGGGGGTTCATCCAAATTTATCCCAAATTTTCCTCCTCTTCCTAAAATTCCCAGCAATATCCAAAGCTCCGCTCCCAAATTTTAGCCCCCCTTTCCAGAAAACCTCTAAAAACCCGATTTTTAACCCCAAAAACCACCCCCGTTCCAATTTTGGGGTGGAGGGGGGAATAATTTTGGGAATTCTTTTTCTCCCGCAGCTGCCGCAGTCCCAAAATTCCCCCAAAATTTGGATTTTCCATGGGCAAAATGGGATGGGGAGCCCCCAAAAAATTGCGGGGGAGGTCCGGGGATGATCCCAAAATTGGGGGGGGGAGGATCCCAAAATTCCCGGTGGGAATTCCAGGGGGGGTTCCAGCAGAATTTTTGGAAGTGGGGGCAAGAATTGGAGGGAGAATTTGGGGGGGGGTCCCTAAAATTTGGGTTTTCCGGGAGGAATTCGGGGGGGGGCTCCCCAAAACCGGGGGGGGGTCCGCAGAAATCGGGGGATGCCCGGGAAGGTCCCCGGGGGATTCTGGGGGGGTCCCCAAAATTCGGGGGAGGTTCCGGGGGTGCCCGGGGGGGTCTGGAAAACGGGGTGGGGGGTTTGGGGGGGGTCCCCAAAACCGGGTGGATTTCGGGGGGTCCCGGTGCTCCGGGGAGAACTGGGGGGTCTTCCGGGGGTGGCAAAGGGGGGGTCCCCAAAATTCGGGGGTGAGCGGGAGGATGCGGGGGTTGCCCGGGGGTGGGGGTCCCCAAACCCGGAGGGCGGGGATTTAGGGACGTTCCGGGGGGGTTTGGGTGGTCCTGGTGCACCGAGAAGCAGGGGGGGATTCAGGGGGTGGCAAAGGGGGGGAGTCCCCAAAATTTGGGGTGCCAGGGAGCCGGCAAAGGGGGTCCCCAAAACCGGGGGGGTGGGGGGGCAGAGTGGGGGTCCCTGGGGGGATTTCGGGGCTCCCGGTGCACCGGGGGGGGCTTCCACCACCCACCCCACCCCCACCTCTGCCGCATCTCCCGATCGCAGCCTCCGCCAGCCCCAAAAACCCCCGAAATCTCCCCAAAAATCCCCTACCCCCCCAAAAAAAAAAAAAAAAAAACAAACCGACCCCTCCCGGTAGCGGGGGGGTCACTCACGATTTTCTCGGATGTCCCGGCCCGGGACACGGCGGTGCCGTTGAGTCCCACGAGCGACGGGAGGGTCTGGGACATCCAGTTGGTGACCATGGCCATGGTGCTGAGCACGGCCCCGATCTTCAGCAGCGGCACCGTCATTGTCGCCGCCGCCGCCGCCACCGGCAGCGCCCCGTGCCCATTACCCCCCCCGGTGACACCGGGAACCGGCTGCGGCTCGAGGAGAGCCCCCCCCTCTCCCTCCCTCCCCCCCTCCCCACCGCAGTAAAAACGCGGTACCGGGAACCGGAGGTGGCACCGGGAATCGGGGCCGGGACCGGTTCGAGCAGAGCCCCCCGCCGTAAAAGTGCGGCACCGGGAACCGGGACCGGCTACCCTCAGCTCCTCCCGGGGGTGGTACCGGGAAGCGGGACCGGTTCGAGCAGAGCCTCCCCCGCCTTAAAAAACGCGCTACCGGGAACTGGGACTGGCACCGGCACCGGGAATCGGGGGTGGCACCTGGACCCGGTACCGGCCCGATCGGAGCCGCCCCCGCGGTTTCAAAGGGGTCCCGGAGTGGCACCGGGAGCCCCCAAAGCCCCCCCGGGGATGTCGCCCCCGTCCCGGGGCTGTCGCCGGTGCCGGTGCCGGGCCCGCTCCGAGCCGCCCCCGCTGGGAGCGGGGCCCGGGGCTGACGTCGCTGCCGCTGGCCCGGGGCCAGCCCCGAACGGCCCCGAAACGGGGCGGGACCGGCACCGGCACCGGGGGCGGCTCCGGGGCGGGCTTAGGGTGGGTTTGGGGCGGGCTTAGGGTGGGTTTGGGGCGGGTTTAGGCCGGGATTAGCGAGGGGTAGGCTTGGGGTGGGTTTAGGATGGGTTCGGGGCGGGTTTAGGGCGAGTTCGGGGTGGGAACCCCCTAGTATCCCAAATTTAGGGGACCAGAACCCCTAAATCCCCCCAGGACCCCCAAAATCCCCCATCCCGCACGGTTTTGGCTTTTTTTGGGGCGGATTTTGGGGTTTTTGGAGTTTTGGGGGGGAGAATTTTTTGGGGGGAATTTGGGCTGTTTTGAGATTTTTTGGGGGAAATCTGGGCGGTTTTGGGGGCAATTTTTGGAGTTTTTGGACAGCTCCTTTCCCCCAGTGTCTTCGGCTGGCCCCAGAGTCCCCCCAGTATCTCCCAGTATCCCCAGTTGTCCCCCAGTTCAAACTGGGGTGTCCCCAGTGCCCCCTCAGTGTCCCCAGTTCCCCCCCCTTCCCTCCCCCCCCCCCCCCGCGCTGTCCCCGTGTCCCACTCCCCTCCCCCACGGCCACACCCAGCGCCATCCCCGCAATTCCCAAAATTCCTGCAATTCCCAAAATTCCGGCCGCCGTCGTCCCCCTCCCCCTCCCAAAAAAAACCCAAATCCCAAAAAATTCCCCCCCCCCCAAAAAAATTCCCCAAATTCCCCCCCTTACCTGCCTGGCGCAGAGGAGGAGGAGGAGAAGGAGGAGGACGAGGCTCGGGGGCAGGAAGCGCATCCTGACCCTCCCCAAACCTCCCAAAATCCCCCCAAATCCCCCCAAATCTCCTCCAGGACCCCCGAAAATTCCCAAATAATTCCCAGCCCCCCCCCCCCCCGCTCGCCCCCTCCCCACCCCGGAGCCTCCGCGCAGCCGCAGCCTCGGAGCCGCCCAAAAGAAAATCCCCCCAAAAAAACCCGAAAAAAAACCCAAAAACCCCCCAAAATTTGGGGAGGGGTCGCCGGGGGGAGGTGGGGGAGGATTTTGGGGGGATTTGGGGGATTTTGGGGGGGACTTGGGGGGAGAAGTTTGGGGAGTGGGGCGTGGTCTCGTAGTCCCCACCCCCCCCCTTTCTTCCCCTCCGTCCAAATCCCCCCAAATTCTCCGAAATAGCCCCCAAATTCCGCAAATCCCCCCTAAATCCCCAAAACTCCCCGGAATCACCTAAAAACTCCCCCAAATCTGTTCCACACCCCCCACTCTGAAATCCTCCTCGCCAAAAACCCCAAATCCTCCCCAATCCCCTTAACCCCTTCCCAAAAAAACCCAAAACCCCTAAAAAACCCCAAATCCCCCCAAATTCTGCCCCACGCCCCCCAACCTAAAATTGCCCTCCCAAAAACCCCAAATCCCCCTAAATTCCCCCCAAATCCCTTTGATCTGGAGGGTTTTTTGGATTAGGGAGGATTTTGGGGAGAATTTGGGGGAATTTAAAAGGTATTTGTGGTTTTTTGGCAGGGGGGTTTAGGGATTTGGGGGATTTGGTTTTTGGGATTTATGGGGAGTTTGGGGATTTTAGGGCGATTTGGGGGAATTTTAAGGGGATCTCCAGTATCCCCTGGAACCACCCCCTACATCCCCCATTAACTAAATCCCATATTCCCCATTAAATAAATCCATTCCCTATTCATTAAATCCTATATTCCCTATTGATAAATCCCATATTTCCCATTAACCTCATATTTCTTATTAATAAATCCCATATTCCCTATGAAATAAATTCAGTTTTTCCCTATTAAAAAATCCAATTATATCCTACTAATAAATCCCATTTTCCTATTAAATAAATCCCAAAATTCCCAATTTTAGCCTGTTTTCCATCCATTTTAAGCTCCAAATCCCACCAAAAAAAAAAAAAAAAAAAAAAAAACCCAAACAAAAAAAATTCCAATTTATTAAAAAAAAAAAAAAAAAAAAAAAGAGGGAGAAAAAAAGACCCAGAATTACCAGAAATTCCACTGGAGGGGGATTTATTTCTGCAGGAAAAGAGCTGGGGCTTTACAGCTTTTTTGGGAATTTTTGCACGGATCCAAGCTGGGATTTTTGGGATTTTTCCTGTTTTTTTCCCACTGAACAAAGCAGAAACAACAGCAGAACTGAAAAGTCTCGGAAAAAACCTCCCCAAATCCAACTTTTTTTAACCCCAAACTGAAAACCTGTGGCTCCGAAAGGGCGGGAAAACGGAACTCCAGCCACTTTTTCCCAATTTCCTGTGAATTTACCCCAAAAATCCAGTGGTTTTTTTGAAGTCCAAGCGATGGTGCCGGGAAATTCCCAGTATAATCCGGACGGACGTTGTGGAAGGACCCCATGGGAGCTGCCTCATCTTTGCTATTTATTAACAAGTAATTATTAATTAATGGCTTTAATCAAGCGGAGCCTTCGGATCGGGGGCGTTTTTTGGGGAGAAAAGAGCAGGAATGAGTTAAATAAACATGCAGGGGGTTGGGGAGGGGCCTGGCCTGGCACTGGCCACAGCACCTTCGGTGGTGGCGTCATCATCAGTGTCATAGTCATCGGTGTAGTCGTCATCAGTGTCACTGTCATTGGTTTCATTGTCACTGGTGTCATTGTCACCTTTGTTGGTTGTTGCTCATGGTCATGGTCACCATCGTTGGTCATTGTCACCTTCACTGGGCATTGTCACCACCATTGGTCATTGTCACCTTTGTTGGTCGCTGGTCATGGTCATCATCACCATCACTACTGTTGGTCATTGTCATTGTCCTTGCTGTCACTGTCACTGCTGGCCATCGCCATTGTTGCCATTGTCACCGCCACCACCGTGGGACCACCAGGAGCCGGCTCCGGCCGACCCAACATTCCCAAAAACCGCAGGAATTCTCTGGTTTTGCTCCCACCCAGGAGGGAATAATGGAGGAGTTGTGGGATCTGGAGTTGGTGGGAAGTGCGGGGCGGGATTCCCATGGATTTCTGTGGATTCCCGTGGATTCCATGGATTTCCTGTGGATTCCTGAGGATTCCCATGGACCTCCATAAATTCCCATGGATTCCTGAGGATTTCCATAGTTTCCCATCAATTCCTGAGGATTTCCGTGAGTTCCCGTGAATTCCTGAGGATTCCCATAGACTCCCATGGATCTCCATGGACTTCCATGAATTCCTGTGAATTCCCATGGATCTCCATAGATTCCCATGGATTTCCTGAGGATTCCCACGGACTCACGTGGATTTCCTGTGGATTCCCGTGGGTTCCTGAGAATTCCCATGGCTTCCTGCAGCGTTAACAGATTTCTACAGATCCCAACAGACCTCCACGGATCCCCCAGGATTTCTGCGAATTCCCGTGGCTTCCCCATGGATTCCTGAGGGCCTCCATAGATTCCCGCGGATCCCCACGGGCTCCCCGTGGATTCCCGCCCATTCCCACGGGATTCCCGGGAGGCCCCACCCTCCCAAGGCACTTCACTCCGTGCGGAGGATGATGTGGATCCCGGATTCCGTGAACACGGGGCCGCTCATCTCACCGGCCCGCAGCGCGAACGAGGCGTCCTCGAACGGCTTCTGCATCTGCCCTGCAACCCGAAATTCCACAAAAAAAAAATTGGGATCCGGGGTGCTTCCCGAGGAAAACAACTGCATCTGCCCTGCAACCCGAAATTCCATTAAAAAAACTGGGATCCGGGGCGCTTCCCAAAGAAAACCCTGGGATTTGGAAGGGGTAGGGGGGGATTGATTCCAGGAGTTTATCCTGCTGGATCGATGCCAGATGGAATTTTGTGTCATAAAGGGAAAAAAACCCCACATTTTGGGAGGTTTCAACCTAAAAAAAGAGGTAGTACCACCCAAAATTTCATAAAACATTTGGGATTTGGGGCGTTTCCCAAAGAAAACTCAGGGATTTGAAGGGGGAGAGTTGATTTCAGTTGGAATTATGGGGGATTTGGGGTTTTTGGGGGGATAAATCCCTAAAAACCTATGGATTTGGGTTTCCTGTGGAACTGAGGGATTTGGGGGTTTTTTTGCGGATGAATCCCCTGGAATTGAGGGATTTGGAGTTTTTTTGGGATGAATCCCTCACCTCTCCCGAATGCTCCCAGATCCCCCCCAGCCTTGGCTGAGCTGCAGTCGCTGAACTGCGAAGCCAAAGATTCAAAATCCTCCTCTCCTGATTTGATCTTCTGGATGTAACCTGGAAAAAAAAAAGGGAAAAACCAAAAACCCCAAATTTAGGGATCAAAACCACTCCCAAAATTCCCTGGATGCCGCAAATTCCACAGGAAAGGAGACACAGCCCCAACACATCCTCAAAACCACCCCAAACAAACATCCCTGCAGGTTTTCTTAAAAAAAAAAAAAAAAAAAAAAAAAATCACCATTCCCACCTTTTTTTTTTTTTCCCCAAAATCACCATTCCCAGGGTTTTTTTCCCCAGCATTCCCAGGAATCCCCAGCACTCGCCGTTGATGAGCTCCAGCGCCTCCTCCTTGGAGCGGGTGATGCGCTCCTGCCTCCAGCTGCTCGGCCGCCGCGATTGGTTGTGCTTGACCAGCAGGTGCGAGCAGCGCACGCGGCCCGGCTCCGCCCGCGCGCCCCCGCTCGGCCGCTCCCATTGGCTGGCGTTCGTCAGGTGGTTAAAGTAATACACCCGGCCTGAGGGGGTATTGATCAGTTATTGATCACTTATTGGTTATTGTTTATTGATCGGTTACTGACTGGCATCAAAAATCCTGGTTATTGGCACCAACACCCCTCTTACAGGCCCCAGTCTTGACCCCCCTGACTCATATTCACTAGGTGGTTGAAGTAGTACGTGCGTCCTATGGGGTTATTGATCAGCTATTGGTTATCGATTACTTATTGCTTACTGATTGTTATCACAAAACCTGGCTATCAGCACCAAAACCCCTCTTGCAAGCCCCAATATTGACCCTGCTGACTCGTGTTCACCAGATGGTTGAAGTAGTACACACGTCCTATGGGGTTATTGATCAGCTATTGGTTATCGATTGGTGATCAGGTATTGATTTACACTGAAAAAACAGGTTATTCACATCAAATTCCAGCTCAATAATCCTGCTGGCTGGCGTTTGTCTGGTGGTTGAAATAGTACAGCCTCCCTAGGGAGCTATTGATCAAATATCAGTTATTGATCAGTGATTAGTTACTAATTGATGCTGAACATGGAGGTTATGGAACCCAAAAACCAGATTAAAGACCCCAAAAATCCACACCACAGACTCGTGTTCATCAAGTGGCTGAAGCAGTAAAACCATCTCACAGAGTTACTGATCAATTATTGTCTATTGATCACTGATTGGTTAGAGACTGGCAGCGAAAAAACAGCTTAAAGATACAAAAACCAGATTATAGACCCCAGGACTGACCCCACCATCAGGTGATTGAAGTAGTACACCCTTTCTAGGGGATATTGATCAATCATTGGTTATTCATCAGTGATCAACTCACCAAACCCCAAATTATAGACCTCAAACTCCAAGGTCCTGATACCCAGAACCAAGTTTGGACCCCAAAAATCAACTTCTGCCCCAAAACAACAACTTCTGACCCCCGAAAAAACTCCCCAGTTTTGAGCCCCTTCCTGCTGGGGAGTGACCCCCCCCACCCAAATCCTCAACTGGGGGTCCCTCCTTCCCTGAGGCGACGAACTCCCCCCGCAAATTCCCCTCACGAGGGAGATTTCCCTCAGATTCCTGTCACGGAGTTGACGTCCCCTCGAAAGTTCCCTCACGGAGGTGCCCCCCCTTCCCTGAGGTGAAGACCCCCTTCAGAACCCCCTGAACTGGGGCCCCCCACCCAAATTTCCCTCACGAGAGTGACTCCCTCTCCCTGAGGCGATTACCCCCACAAGACCCCCCTCTCAATTCGGAGCCCCCCACCAAAAAATTCTCCTCACGCACCGCCCCCCCCCCCACGCCCCCTCATCGCCTCCAAAGCTCAACCCCGCCACCCCCCCCTTTCCCACCTCCCCCATCCCCGCCGCTCCTTCCCCGAGCCCTCCCCCGGTAGCCCCCCGCCCTCAGGCCCTTACCGGAGCTGCGGCTCATGCGCTTCTCCCACCCCGCGGGCAGCTTCTCCTCCTCCGCCATCTTCCCTTCCCTCTGCCCGCCCTGCGCGGCCCGCCCACACCGGCGCGCGGAGGGGGCGGGCAAACCCGCCCTGCTCGCACTTCCATTGGTCGACAGAGAGGCGGCGGCCTTCGCCGCGCAATTCTATTAGGGACACCATACGTCAATCATGCAAAGGGTGAAGTCGAGAAGCGAGCGGGAAAGGAGGTACGGTGGCCGTGGGCGAACAAACTTAACCGGAACGCAAAGACGCAGTGGCGCCGCCACTGTTTCTGCTTAGGTCCTCCCGGTCCCACCGGGAGTAACAGGAAATAACCGTGACTTCAAAAGCAGCTTTATTATCAGTAAATTCAACGCTCCAGAACGCGAGCGGACGGTTCAAATCCTCAGCGTGGCGCCGGTTTGGTCACAGAGGGGATGGGAGGGGGGGAACCGGAGTTGGGGAGGAAAACGGGGAACACCGGGAGAACCGGGGGACACCGAGCGGACGCGTCAGCCGCTCCTGGTCGTTCATCACCGTCCTGGATCTCATCGGCAGTAGGAATTAAGGCCAACGGGGGGTGGGTTGGTGGATTTGGTGGGGGAGGGGGAAGGGGTTGCGAAGCCTCCCCCGGGACCTCCGGAGCCTCCCCTGGACCCCTGAGAGGCGTCCCAGTATTTCCTGAGCGATGCCGGTGCCTCCAGAACCCACCAGGCGCCTCCAGGCCGCCGTGGTGCTGGGCCCGGAACTGACATCGTTGTGTATGGGACGTGACGTCACGCCGACGCCGGTTACCTGAAGCGTTGCCTGGCAACGGCGTTTGTTGTTAGCAACGGCCAAGATGGCGGCAGGAGCGGCCTGGTTCCCCCCGCGGGTGTGTACTGGGGGTTACTGGGAGCTACTGAGAGTTACTGGGGGGGGGTCTTTGGGTTCCCTGGGGGGCTCCGAGGAGCCACTGGGGACAACGGGGACTGGCAAGGGAGGAACGGCGCCCAGCACTACCCCGGCGTCGCCTTTTTCCTGCCCTTTCCCCACCTTCTTCCCGCCCTTTTTTCCCACCCTTTCCGCCGCTCCTCAGGGCCCTACTGCCATTGTGGCCCGTTTTGACCCCAAATCCTCGGGAATTTTGGCAAAAATTCGGCCGGAATTTGGCCCTGGTGATGAAATCCAGGTCTTTGTGACCTCGGAATTGCGGGATTGGTTCCCAAATCTAAGTTTTTTTGGGATTGTTCAGATTTCCCAGGCTCGCTTTCTTTCCGTATTTGTGTTTTTGATTCAAAGGGAGAAGGAAAATCCTTGAAAATTAAAAAAAAATGCCCCCAGCAGCCACCAAAATTCAAATAAAAATTTGCCAAAATCTCTGAAATTCAAAGAAACATTGCCCAAAATCCTCAAAATAAATTTAAAAATCCCCACAAATACACAAAAATTTACCTTTTTTTTTTTTAATCCAGAAAAGATTTTAAATGCCCTGCAACCCAAAAACTAACCCATCAAGATCCAAGGAATCCATTAAAATTTTTTAAATTGCCCTAGTACTAAAAAAAGAATCAGAACAATCCATAAAAATCAATTAAAGCCTCACAAAAATCCATGAAAATCCCACAAATGTCCACGGAAATCCCCCCCCAAAAAACCCTAAAAAATCCACTTAATAATTAAAAACCCGCTAGAAATCCCAAAAAATCCTCGGATGAAGGAGAATAAAAAACCCTGCAACTCTCGGGAATTGGCTCCAAGCCCAAAAATCCAGCCCCAAAAAATTCTTGGATTAAATTTTAACCCTCTGGAGAGGAAGGAGGAACTGAAACAATCCCAGGATCATCCCCGGTGTGCCCCTGTGGCCTCTGATCCAGAAAATCAAAAAAAATCCCCCCAACAATCCCAGGATGGACGAGGAGGAGCTCCAGGATGACCTGCGCCTCTTCCCAGGTGGAATTCCTGGATTTTTCTTGCTTTTCCAAGGGTTTTTCCAAGGGCTTTTCCTTCCCTTTTCCTCCCCTGATCAGGGAATTTGGATAATCCCAAAAATTCTGCTCCTGGGAGCTTCAAATTCCTGGGAATCCCAAAAGAATCCCAGAAATAATTGTGAAATTATTAAAAAATAATTCCACGAATAATTCCCCAATAATTCCCCCCAAAAATTCCTTAAATAATTCCTGAAGTAATCATTGGAAGAAATTATTCCAAATAAAATAATTCGGGAATTAATCAGGAACGAATCCCTGAATAATTCCCAAAAGAATCCCAATAAAAGAAGCCCAAACCCTGGGAATTATTCCCAAATTTTCCCTTCCTAGAGGCAAACTCGGAGCATTCCCAGTTATTGATTAACCCCTGGACAAATAGAGTGGGAAAAGCTGGGGGGAAATCCTGGGAAGAGCAGGGAGGGATTTTCCTTGCATTTCCCCTGAATTTTCCCTTCATTTTCCTTGAATTTTTCTCAGGATTTTTCCCTGCATTTTCCCTCCATTTTCCTGGATTTTCCCAAAGTTTCCCTGGATTTCTTTTCATTTCCCCTCCATTTTCCCCTGAATTTGTTGGATTACCCCTGGATCTATTTGGTTTTCCCCATTTCCCCCCATTTTATGTCAGTTTCATCCAATTTCCTCCCATTTCCCCCTGTTTTCCCTGTTTTATCCCTTTATTTCCCATTTCCCCCATTTTCCCCTGATTTCCCCCCCTTTTATCCCATTTCTTTCCCATTTTATCCCCATTTCTCCCAATTTTATCTGTTTCCCTCCGTTTCTCAGAATTTCTCCCCATTTTATTCCCATTTCCCCCCGTTTTTCCCCGTTTCCCCCCATTTCCCCCCATTTTCTCCTCATTTTCTCCCCAGTTTCCCATTTCACCCCGATTTTTCCCAATTTCCCGTTTTTTCCCCCCATTTTCCAGGCGGCAGGGCGCTCCCAGCGCGGCTCTGCTCCTTCCAGGCCGTGTACCTGAGCCTGGCGCTCTCCTCGCTGCTCCTGCTGGGCCTCAGCGCCCTGGCGCTGGCCAGAGGTGGGGGCACCCCAAACGTTCCCAAAGCCCCTGATCCGGAGCCCCCGCTACGGCCACCCCAAATCCCGGAATTCCTTGGCGTTCCTGGAATCCCGGCCAGGAAATTCGCCTGAATTCCCGTCCATCCCAATTTGCTGAGGTCCCAAATCCTTAAATACCCCCAATTCCCTGAGGTCCCAAATCCTTCAATTCCCTCGATTCCCCCCTCTCTGTTCCCATCCATCCCAATTCCTGGAATTCCCTGGATTCCCATCCCAAATCCCAAATTTCCCTATAATTCCCCAGTTCTGCATAGGGGGACTCCCCCTCTGTCCATCCCAAATCCTGGAATTTCATCCTCATTCCCTCATTCCATCCCCAATTCCCTGATTTCCCTCATTCCCAAATTCCCTGATTTCCCTCATTCCCAAATTCCCTGAATTCCCTCATTCCCATCCCAATCCCAAAAAACCACCCCAAATTCCATCTGGAACTGAGGCGGGAAATTCCCCAAATCCCCAAATCCTGGGATACAAAGGGTGGGAAATTCCCCAACAAAAAAGCAGAATTCAGATTTTTCGCTAATTGTTCCCTCTTTTTTTTCCCCCCAGTTTCCTCCATTTCCTCCAAACTCCACCAGGAGAAACAGGAGTGGAATTTTTCCAGTTGGGATTCCTTCCGTAAGTCCCAAAATTCCCAACACTCCCTGAAATTTTCCCCTCTGGATATTCCCAATATCCCAACACCCAGGGGATTCCGGGGGAGAGAATTCCTGAATCCCAGAATCTGGATGATTTTTCTTTCCCTGGGTGGTTCCTGCAGTGTTCCCGTGCGGGGCGGATTCCCGAGAATGGGAATATTTCTCTGGGAATTGTTATTATTTCTCGCTGGCACGGATGAGCTGGGAGCGGGCGCGGGAGCGGTGCCGGGAGCGCCGCGCCGACCTGGCCGTGGTGGGCAGCTTCGCTGAGCAGGTGATCCCAAATCCTGAAATCCCCATCCCTGATCCCCATCCTGACCCCAGATCCCAAAATTCCCCATCCCTTATCCCCACCGTGATCCCAAATCCCAAAATTCCCCATCCCTGTTCCCCATCCCAATCCCAAATCCTGAGCCCAAACCTCAAAGGAAATTCCCAAATGCCACGCAAACCTCGCTATCATCGTCAGCTTCCCAGAGCAAATCCCAAATCCCAATCCCAAATCCGAAATCCAGATCCTAATCCCAATCCGGATTATCCCTATTTTCCTGACAATCCCGCTGATCCCAATGATCCCAAAAACCCCAGTGATCTCAATCCAGATTATCCCAATTTTCCTGATTTTCCCTTTTTTCTCACTGATCCCAAAAACCCCCAATGATCCCGATTTTCCTGATTTTCCTGATGATCCCGATTTCCCCCCCCTGCAGCAGTTCCTGATGTCCCGCGCGCGGAACGAGCGCTTCTGGATCGGCCTCACCGACCGGAATTCCGAGGGAAACTGGGAATGGGTCGATGGCACTGACTACAAATCCTCCTTCACGTGAGCCCTGGGTCCCAAAATCCCAGGATTCCACCCCAAAATCCCAGGATTCCACCCCAAATTGGGATTTGGGGCTTTTTTCCCCCACAAAAATCCCACAAATTTGAGGGAAATTGGGATTTTTCCCCCTTGGAAACCCCACAAATTTGGGGGGTTTTCTTGGAATTTTGTCCGCAGAGAGTGAGCCAAAAACAGGGATTTGGGGATTGTGGAGTCCAATTGTTGGGATTTTGGGGGATTCCCTCCCAAAAACCCCTCCAAATCCTGAAAATTTGGAGAATTTCTCTCCCTACGTGTTGGAGTTTTGGGGAATTTTGCTCCCCAAATCTCGGGATTTTCGCGAAATCCCCCCCCCAAAAATGGGAAATTTATTGGGGGCTTTCCCTCCCTGGCCCTTCCCATCCCAAATCCCGATTTTTCTCCCAGGTTTTGGCGGGAGGGGGAGCCCAACGACAGCGGGAACAACGAGGATTGCGCTCACCTCTGGATCTCCGGGAAGTGGAACGACGTCCACTGCACCTTCGAGTGCTTCTTCGTCTGCAAGCGCCCCCTTGCCCAAAAATCCCCCTTTTCCCACTAAAATCCGGGATCCCCATTCCCAATTTTCCCGATTTTCCCACCCCCCCCGCAGGGCTGTGGCACAAAATTCCAGAAACAACTGGGAATTTTTTAGGGGAATAAAAGGAGATTCCTGCTCTGGTTTGGGCGAATTTGTTTTTTTTCCTGATTTTTTCTGAAGTTCCCTGGAGTTTTCCCACATTTTTGGGTGGTTTGGGGTGGGAGACTCCCGGGATTTTGGTGGTTTTAAGGTAAAACTCTCTGGAGATGCAGGGATTTGGGAATTTTTGTCAGCCCCATTCCCAATTTTCCATAATCTTCCCTAAAAATCAGCATTTTCCAAACTCTCCCCTATTTCTTTCCCTGATTAATTTGGATTTCCAGGGGAAATTTTCTGGGTTTGGGGATTCAGGTTCTGGGCAGGTCTCGGATCCCACAGGGATTTGGGAATTTTGAGAGTTTTGTCCTCCCCGTACCTCCCAATTCCCCCTGGATTTCCCTTAAATCCTTCTGGATCCCAAATTTCCCTAATTTCCCCCAATTCCTTCGGGTTTGGGGATGGAATTCCCGGTTTTTTTGGGAATTCCCATTTTTCAGGTTTGGGAATTCCCTTTTTTTTTTTTGGAATTCCCATTTTTTGGGGGGAAAAAAAAGGCAGTTCCCAAAAAAAAAAGGGAATTCCCTCCCCCTCTCCCTTTCCTCGCCCCCTCCCCCGTGCGCGCCCCCGCCCCTCCCCCGGGAGCGCGCACGGGCGGGGGGCCGCGCCGGGCCCGGTGTCACTGTCGCGATCCCGCTGTCGCCGCCACTGTCGCGATCGCGGCGCCGTTGTCGCCGTCCCCGTCCCGGTGTCGCCGTCGCGGTCCCGGTGAGTTCCCCGCGGTCACGTCGGGGATCCCATCGGGGCCGCCGTGTCGCGACAGTCGCGACGGGCGGGGTGAGCGGCGGTGCCGGGCGGTTCGGGAGCGCCGGGAGGAGCCGCGGGAGCGGCACCGGGGACGGCGCGTCCCGGTTCTCCTGCCCGGGGTCTTCCCGGTTTTACCCCGCTCCCATCCCGCTCTCATCCCTGTTTTACCCCCGCTCCCGTCCCGGGAGCTCTTCCCGCTCCGATCTCGGCGCTTTCCCGGTTTTTCTCCTCTCCGCTCCCGGTTTCTGCCCGGTTCCCCCTCAGTCCGCTCCCGCTCCCATCCCGGGCTCTTCCCGGTCCTTTCCCGCGCTCCCATCCCGGTTTTTTGCCCGGTTTTTCCTCACTCCCATCCCGGTGCTTTCCCTGTCCCTCCCCGTTCCCGATTTTCTCTCGCTCCGTTCCCGGTCTCCTCCCGGCTCTCCTTCCCGCTCCTCTCCCGGCGCTTTCCCGGTTCCTCCCCGCTGCGCTCTCCGTTCCTTCCCGGTTTTCCCCCACTCCCATCCCATTTTCCCCCGGTTTTCCCTGGTTTTTCCCGACGTTTCCTCTCCTCTGCAGCCACCGGGATGAAGCCGGAGGAGGCTCCGTCCTGCCGGGAGCAGGGAACGCCGCTCCCTGGAGCCGGTGAGTACCGGAATTCCGGGAATGACACCGGGAATATCACTGGAATTCCCACTGGGAATCCCCGATTTCGGGATTTTTTTCCCATTCCTGGGTTCCTTTTCCCGTTTTTCCCAGAGTTTGTCTCTTTTTTCCTGTTTTTTCCCTGCTCCAAACCCCCCCCTTTTCCCAATCTCGTTGTTTTGGTTTTTTTTAGGCAGAATTTCCGTGGTTTTTTACACTTTCCCGGGCTGGAATCCAGGATTTTCCCGGGGATTTTTCCCTGATCCCACTTTCCCAGAAATTCACAAAAATTCGTCCTCATTCCCTCTTTAATTATTCCCGGGTTTCCCCTCTAAATTAATCAGAAATTGGGATTTTAAATCCTTAATTTTAACCCCCAGTGGGGGGAAATGTGACTGGGGGAGTGAAAAATGTGGGGAAAAACCTCAGGAACGGGATAAAAATCTTTGGAAAATCCCCGGGAATTAGAATTTGGAATTTCGGGGTCCAAATTAGAGCTGGGTTTGGAATTTGGAATTGAAATTGGGATTGGAATTCCAAATTAAATCCAAGATCAGGGGCTCCCCTCATTCCCATTTTTCCCGGGACTTTTGGGCTCCATCCCTGGGATCTGGGGCCGGATTTTTCACGGAATTCGGGCAGAAGAAACCCGGGAATGGCCTCGGGAGGAGGAGGAGGAGGCGCTGCCAGAGAAAAATTGGAATTTTTCCTCCCTCCCTTCCCTTTGAGGAGCTGCCAGAGATGAAAGTTGGGATAAAAATGAGGTAGAAAAATAAAATTCCCAAAAATCCAGAGTGAGAAAAAAAAATCCCCAATTCCCCTGGATTCCTTCCCAAAATCCCCCAAATTCCTCTTTTTGCCATGGAAAAATATTCCTTTGGATTTCTGGGAGCTCCGCATAGAATTTCCCTGATGTCCAACCCTGTTCTTCCTGGGTTCTCCCATGTTTCCCCCTGAATTTCCCTTGTTTTCCTTAAATCCTCCCCTTTCCCCCATTTTGCCCCAAATTTCCATATTTCTCCCAAATTTTCCAATTTTCCCCCAAATTTCTCTTTTTCCCCCCAAATTTCCCCAATTTCTCCCAGATTTTTCCAGATTTTCCCCCAAACTCTCCATTCCCCAGGATTTCCCCCAAACTCTCCTATTTCCCCGGATTTTCCCCAAACTCTCCCAGTGTTCCCCCCAGTCTCTCCATTCCCCTGCATTTCCCCAATCTCTCAATTTTCCTATTTTTCCCCCCAAACTCTCCATTCCCCAGATTTCCCCAATCTCTCCCTTTCCCCAGGATTTTCCCCTCAGTCTCTCCGTTCCCCAAACTCTCCATTTCCCAGGATTTTCCCCCAATCTCTCCGTTCCCCCAGACTCTCCATTTCCCCGTTTTTCCCCCTCAGTCTCTCCCGCTCCCCAAACTCTCCATTTCCCCGTTTTTCCCCCCAGTCTGTCCCGCTCCCCAAACTCTCCATTTCCCAGGATTTCCCCCCAATCTCTCCGTTCCCCCAGACTCTCCATTTCCCCAGATTTCCCCCCAGTCTGTCCCGCTCCCCAAACTCTCCATTTCCCAGGATTTCCCCCCAGTCTGTCCCGCTCCCCAAACTCTCCATTTCCCCGGATTTCCCCCCAATCTCTCCGTTCCTCAAACTCTCCATTTCCCCGTTTTTCCCCCCAGTCTGTCCCGCTCCCCAAACTCTCCATTTCCCCGGATTTCCCCCCAATCTCTCCGTTCCCCAGGCTCCCCGCCCGCCGCGCTCCCGGTGCTGTGCGCGGGCTGCGGCCGCGGCATCTGGGACCGGTTCCTGCTGCGGGTGAACGAGCGCTCGTGGCACGAGCGGTGCCTGCGCTGCTCCGAGTGCGGCCGCGCCCTGCGGGGCCGCTGCTTCAGCCGCGAGCGCCGCCTGCTCTGCCCGCCCGACTACGAGCGGTGAGTCCGGCCCGGCCCTGCCGCCTTCCCCGCGCCGTTTCCAGGGATTTCAATTTCCCCGGATTTCCCCCAATCTCTCCGTTCCTCAAACTCTCCATTTCCCCGGATTTTCCCCCCAGTCTGTCCCGCTCCCCAAACTCTCCATTTCCCCGGATTTCCCCCCAATCTCTCCGTTCCCCAGGCTCCCCGCCCGCCGCGCTCCCGGTGCTGTGCGCGGGCTGCGGCCGCGGCATCTGGGACCGGTTCCTGCTGCGGGTGAACGAGCGCTCGTGGCACGAGCGGTGCCTGCGCTGCTCCGAGTGCGGCCGCGCCCTGCGGGGCCGCTGCTTCAGCCGCGAGCGCCGCCTGCTCTGCCCGCCCGACTACGAGCGGTGAGTCCGGCCCGGCCCTGCCGCCTTCCCCGCGCCGTTTCCAGGGATTTCCCCTTTTTCCCCCCCGATTTCCCCTTTTCTCCCACGATTTTCCCTTTTTCCCCCCGGTTTTCCCCTTCTTTCCCCCGTTTTTCCCCTTTTTTCCCCCTTTTCCCCAGATTTTCCCCATTTTTCAAGGGTTTTTTTTCCAATTTTTCAAGCGTTTTCCCCTGGATTTCCATTACTTTCCAATTTTCCCCCTGATTTTCCCCATTTTCCAGGTTTTCCCCCATTTTCCAAGGTTTTTCCCTGGCTTTCCTTGATTTTCCCTTTTTTTCCCCCGATTATCCCCATTTTTCAAGTTTTTTCCCCATTTTTCAAGGTTTTCACCCCTATTTTTCAAGGTTTTCCGTCACATTTTTAGAGGTTGTTTTTTTTCCCCATTTTCAAGGGTTTCCCCTGGTTTTCCATGATCTTCCCTTTTTCCCCCTAATTTTCCCCATCTTTCAAGGTTTTTCCCTGCTTTTCCCACGATTTTTCCCATTTTTCCAGGAATTCTCCCTCCTTTCCCCCCCCTCCCTTTTCCCAGGGAACTGGATGAGGATGGATAGGATCGTTTTCCCCACAAAAACCCCAAATCCGAAGGGATTTTTCATGGAATTCTCCCCTTTCCAGGGCCCCTTCCAGAGGCACCTGTCCCGTAAATCGGGGGAAAAAAAAAAGAAAAATAGAAAAAAGGGAGGAAAACTCCCTTCGGAATCCCTTTGAAGTCGGATTTCTGGGAATTCGGGAGGGATCCGAGCCCTTGGAGCCGTTCCCGGCCTCCTCCTCCGGAATTTTTTGGGATGAACTCGCCTCGAACTCCTCTTCCAGCTCTTTTTTCTCAGGTTTTTGAGACTTCTCCTGGAATTTTGGGGTTTTTTTGGGATCTGATCCCGCCCCATCCCCAAATTCCCATCAGGATCCCCTCAGGAATTCCAGGAACCTCCAATCCCAGATATTCCCGCCCCATGGATTGGGAAAACCCCGGGAATTTGGGCCCAGGATTTGGAGAATCCTCGGGAAAACCAAATTCCCACATGTCCTCCCCTTTTTTCCCCTATTTTCTCACTTTTCCAAGCATCCAGACCCAAAATTGCCATAAAAACCAGGAGAAAAATCTGAATTTTCCTCCCTCAGGGGATTAAAAATCTGGGATTTGGTCATTCCAGGTGTTAAAAATCCGGAGTTTTGGCCATTCCCAAGGTTAAAAATGGGAATTTTGGCTCCATTGGAGCAGATACGTGCCCTTTCCCACCCAGAAAAATTTTGGGAACGGGGCCCAGGTTTGGTTAATCTTTAATTCCCTGGGGGAGCAGCAAATTCCAGAGGCAAAAGTCTGGAAAAAATCGGGATCCATGTCCAAATCCCTGGGATTTTGGGGTCTTTTTCCCATTTTGTTGGGGATTTTTGGGATTGAGGTTTGGGAAATTTGGGGAGTTTGGGAATTGGGATTCCAAGGGCTGAGGGAGAGGGGGAAATTTGTGAAACTGGGGAGAAATCTAGGATTTTTTGGGATGAAAAAGAGGGGAAAGGGTGCTGGGGGTGGATTTGGGTGGGGAAATTTGGGAATTCTGGGATTCCCATTCCCCCCTTTCCCCATTCCTGTTTTTCCCAGCTCCCGGATCCCGTGGGATAACGAATCCCATGGAATTAATTCCCTAAAAATCCCATCAAATTCCCAAATCCCATTAATTCCCGGAGCCTCATTTACATATCCCCTTCATTTCCTGGGATTCACTAAAACCCATTCCCTGGGTTTTTTCCCCATTCTGGGCTGGATATTCCCATTTTCCCTGATTTTTTTCTTTCTCTGTTTTTCTTTCTTTTCCTCTTTTTTAATTCACAATTTTCTCCTTTCCCATTTTCCCTGTTTTTTCCATCTTTCCCTATTTTCTCATTAATAATAATTCCTAATAATTACCCATATTATTATTATTAAATAGCAATAATTCTACTTATTATATATTATTTGTTATTTAAATTATCTAATTAAAAATAATAAAATTATTATTAGCTATTATTAATCATACATTAGTACCATTATATACTATCCTTCTGTTATTATTCTCCTATTATTATTACTATTATTATTTTAATTTTATTATATTCTACTTATTATTTATTCTTATTTTTAATTAACTATAATTGATTCAAGTTATTAGGATTATTATTAATTATTATTAATTATTACCATTCTATTCCTCCCTTCTATTATTATTAAACCTAACTCTCATTAGTAACAATAATTATCAGCACTAATTATTAGTCCAGCTTCTGTTGATTATTAATAATTTTTATAATTGCTAATAATTATTTGGATAATAAATACAATGGATTAATAACAATATTAATTACTGTAAATATTAATAACTATTTTAAAAATTATTCATATTTGCATTTTTTATTCCCATTTTTTTCCCTGCTTTTCTCCCCCTCTCCCCATCCCCACCTTTAATTAACCCTCCCCTAATGAATCATTAATGAGCTCCTCTCATTAAATCCTCATTAATTCCTCCCCTCCCCCACTCCCACTCTTCCAATTTTTTATTTTATTCCAATTTTTTTCTCCCTCCCCCCGGAATGAGCAGAAAAAGCCGGAAATTGGAAAAGCCCAACAGGAAATTGAGGTGGGATAAGATCAGGAGGGGAATTCCTGCCTGGAATTTTAATGGATCCAAACCTCAGCCCAAAATCCCTTCTTTTCCCTCTTTTTTTCCCAAAAAAAAAACCCAATCCAGGAGGAAAAATTTTTTATAAATCCCCAAAATTTCCCATTGTTTTCCTTCTTTTTTCCCCCCAGAAATCCAGGAGGAAAAATCAAAAATAAAATCCCACTTTTAAGGAAAACCATCCCAAATCCACCAAAAAAAAAAATCACAAAAATTTCCTAGTTTTCCCCCCCTTTTTTTTTCCCTTTTTTTCCCCCCAGAAAACCCAAAATCTGGTAGAAAAACGGTCCCTAAAATTAAAAAAAAAAAAAAAAAACAAACTATTTTTTAGGGGAGAACTCCCCCAAAAATTCCCAAAACTCAGGGGTTCCCATAAAATAGAAGGGGCTGGGAAGGGAAACCTCCGGAAAATCCAATTCCAGCGGCGGCTCCGGCCGGGGGCTCCGACCCCCCTGGCTCCAGCGGAAATTGCTCCGGCAGAAATCCGGGATAATCGGATCAGCTCCGTTATTAAATTTTCCAGCCCTGGCTCCGTTATTAAAATTCCCAGAATTCCCAGCTCCGGCACTAAAGGGGGAAAAAAACGGAATTTTTTTTTATCCCTTCTTATTTTTTTCACTGTGTTTTTTATGCGGCTGGGAAAGGGGAAAACAGGGGGGGAAAATCCCCCAAAAATGGGAAAATCCCAAAAAATGGGAGCGCATCCCGAGTTTTCCTCCGCGTGGGTGGGAGGGGTGGGAAAGGGATCCCAAAAATGGGATTTTCCAGGGTTTTTTCCATGGAAAAGCTGCTTGGAATGTTCAGCTATTCCCAAATCTGACCTTTTCCAGGGAAATGGGGCCCAAAAATTGGGATTTTCCTGGGTGGTGTTTCCCTGGAATGTCCAGCTTTTCCCAAATCCTGTCATTCCCCCAAAAAAACCAGGGCCCCAAAAATGGGGATTCTCCTGGGAAAAGAGGGATTTTGATCATTCCCATTTTCACAATATCCCAATTCCCATTCCCAATTTTTGTGGAGATTCTCCCCTTTCCCAAATCCCTCTGGAAAACCCCAAAATCCCCGGGGGGAAAAAAAAAAAAAACAAACAAAAAAATCCTGGGAAAAAACCCACCCCCCCACCCTTTTCCCACATTCCCGTTTCCATGGAAACCCCCAGGGAATTATTGGGATTTAAGCGGATTCTGGGGATATTAAAAAACCGTGGAGAGGCTCTCCAGGAATTCCCGGGAATTTTAATTCCCACTAATTGAAGCTGACGGGGATTTTATGAGCTTGGGGTTGCTTTATTCCCAAAAAGGGGCTGGAAATGTGGGAAAAATCCCCTTTTTTTGGGAATTCTGGTGGGAACATCCCAAACCCCCACAAATACTGGGATACAAAGGGCGGAAATGTCCCAAAATCCCAAATCCCAGGATCTTTTCCCCCCAAATCCCATTTTCTTCCCCCAAACCTCAGGATTTTTCCCCTAATACCCCAAATTCTTCCCCCAGCCCCATTTTTCCCCTCAAATCCTGGGGTTTTTTTCCCCCAAATCCCAGGATTTTTTCCCCAAATTCAGGATTTCCTCCACAAATCCCATTTTTTTTCCCCTGAAAATCCTGGGTTTTTGTCCTGCGAAATCCTGAAATATTTTCCCCCCAGATCCTGGGATATTCCCCCCAGACCCCAGGACATTTCCCCCAAAACCCCTGGGATATTTCCCCATTCCAATCCTGGGATATTTTCCCCCCAAATCTGGCGATATTTTCCCCCCACATCTGGGGGTATTTTTCCCCAAATCTGGGGGACATTTTCCTTGAATCCCAGGACATTTCCCCCCAGACCCGAGGATATTTCCCCAAAACCCCAGGACATTTTCCCCCAAATCTGGGGATATTCCCCCCCCACATCCAGGGATATTCCCCCCCCAAATCCCAGGATATTTTCCCCCCAGACCCCAGCCTTTTTCCCCCAATTCCGGGGATGTTTCCCCCTAAATGCCGGCTGTCCGCAGGCTGTTCCCGCGGCGCTGCGGCCGCTGCCTGGGCGCGCTGGGGCGCTCGGAGCGCGTCCTGCGGGTCCCGGGCCGCGTTTTCCACGAGCGCTGCCTCCGCTGCGGCTCCTGCGGCCGCCGCCTCCGCAGCGGCGACGAGTTCGTGCTGCGGGACGGGCGCATCCTGTGCCGCGGGCACGCCGAGCCCGAGCCCGGGCCCGGGGCCACCAGCCCCGCCGCCGAGGATGGAGGTAAAAAATTGTTATTGTTATTAACGATAATAACAATAGTAATAATAAATTAAAGGATTTTTGGGGAGTCTTTTGGAATTTTGGGGGAAATTCTGGGGTATTTTTTTGGATTTTTTTTCTGGGGTTTTTCGGTACTTTTTTGGGAATTTTGGGGGTATTTTTTGAGGATTTTTTTCGGGGGGGGGGGGTTGGGTTTTTGGGGGTATTTTTAGGGAGTTTTGAATTTTTTTTTTTCTTAGTGATTTTTAAAAATTATTTCCTTAGGGGGTTTTTTTGGAATATTTTGGAATTTTTTTGGAGTATTTTTGGGAGTCTTTTGCATAATTTTTTTAAAGACTTTTGGGGATTTTTTTTTTGTTGTTGTTTGAGATTTCTTGAGAATTTCTTAGGGCTGGAACAGCCAAACCTTTCCTTGGAAATTCGAGGCCTGGAGCAGCCCAAAAAACCAAAATCCTCTGGGAATTCCAAGTCCCAGCGAAGGATTTTGATTTTTCCCCCCAAAATTCCTTTTTTGTTTTTCTGGCCACAGCTCGGAGCGAGGACGAGGAGGGCCGGGATTCCCGGTGCTCCCGGAATGCCGGCGGGAAGGATCCCAAACGTTCCAAGCGGCCCCGAACCATCCTGAGCTCCCAACAGCGCCGGGCGTTCAAAGCCTCCTTCGAGGTCTCCTCCAAACCCTGCCGGAAGGTGCCGGAACGTTCCGGAACATGCTGGGAATGGGCCGGGAATGGGCCAGGATTGATCCGGGATTATTTCGGGATTTTGGGATGGGGTTCTGGAATCGGGATCGGGGGCTGGAATTACAAAGGAATTTTCCCCCGTTCCCGCTCTCCTTCCTCGAATTCTGAGGGATTTTCCCCCATTCCCGGTCTCCTTCCCGGAATTCCGAGGGATTTTTCCAGGTGCGGGAGACGCTGGCGGCCGAGACGGGGCTGACGGTCCGGGTGGTCCAGGTGTGGTTCCAGAACCAACGAGCCAAGGTGGGAATTCCCGGAATTCCGGGATAAAAAACAACCCCACATCCTCCAGAATCGGGGTTTTCCTGGGATTTTCCCGGGATTTTTCCGTGGTTTTTTCCTCCCAGATGAAGAAGATTGCCCGCAGGCAGCAGCAGCAGGAGCAGCTCGGGAATTCCAGAGGGGCAATTCCAGGCGGGAGAGGACCCGGGAGGAGCGGCCGGGATGGGAATGAGGATGAGGAGGGTCAGGAATGACGGGAATGGGGTGGGAAAACGGGAATGGGGTGGGAAAATGGGGATGGAGTGGGAAAACAGGAATGGGAGTGGGAAAATGGGAATGGGGTGGATCAGGGATGGAGGGATCAGGAATTGGGAAGTCACAACATCCCCATCCCACATCCCGATATCCCATATCCTGATATCTCACATCCTGATATTCCACATCCCGCCATTCCCGACGTTCCCAGGCCTGCATCAGATCCTGGTCCCATTTTCCCGGATTCCGCCGCCGCCCCTGGAGCCCAACGGATTCAGGAGCGAGGCCGGAACATTCCGGGGAACCCCCCCGGAGCTCCGGCCCTATGGTAACTGCAGGGAATTCCGGGAATTCAGCTGGGGCAGGCTGGGAATCCCCAGGCCCTATCCCGGTTTTCCCAATTTTTCCTGATTTTTCCCAATTTTTCCCACCTTTTCCCAGACTCTGAGGGAGTTTTCCAGGAGCTGGACGGGGACACCCTGGGATCCTTGGGAGCGGCCTTGATCTCCACAGAGAATTCCCAGCAGCTGATCCTCGGGAATGCTGGAATTCCTGAAATCCCCGAGCCCAGGGATGCCCTGGAGCGCCTGTACCCCGGGAATGCCAGAATTCCCAAAATGCCCGAGCCCGGGAATCCCATGGAGCGCCTCTACTCCATGCAGAGCTCCTACTTCACCTCCTGACAGCCCGGAATTCCCGAAAATCCCAGTCCTGGGAATCCCAAAAAAACTGGGATCAATCCCCCCCCTGCCCAGGATTCTGCTGGAATTTGGGATTTTCCCACTGCTCCCCTGCCAATTTTGAGAAATTTTGGGGGGGGGGGGAATTTTTGGGAATGCTTCTTTTTTTTTTTTTTTTTTTGCATGTCTGGTGGGAAATAAATCCCAGGAAAAAAAAAGAAAAAAAAAAGACAGAAAAGTTTTGGGAATTTGGGGTGGGATTGGAATTCCCAGAATTTTGGGGCTCCCAAGGGTTGAGGTTTCCGGAATTCCCAGAGTTTTTTTTTCCCATGGAAAACAGGGACTCCAATGTCCGAATAATTCCATGGGACCACGAGATTCCCAAAAAAACCCCAAAAACAGGGAGGGAGCCAAGAAAATGCTGAAAAAGATGGAAAAGGTGGGGAAAAAAAGCAGGAAAAGATGGGAAAAAAAGGAGGGGGAAAAAGGAAAAAAATTGGAAGGAAAAGTAGAATTTTTGGTCTCATCCCAAAGATTCCTGAGGAGACTGTGCTGGAATTTTAATTTCTTCCTCCAATTTTTGGGATAAAAGCCCGGGAATCTGCAGGGAATTGTGGATCAGGCTTCACATCCCAGGGCTCCTTTTCCAGAGGGGCAATTCCCAGGATTTGGGAGGAGATTCCGGAAGGTTCTGAGGCTTTCTCGACATTCCTGGATGGGTTTTAATTCCAGGGATTCTCTGGGGAGGGAAAAAAAGGGAAAAGAAATCACATTTTTATCCTAAAATTCCAATTTTTTCCCAAATTTCCTTTTTCCACCTTTTCCATGGAAAAAAAAAAAAAGTGGCACCTGGGTGGGTTTTGGGGAATTCAAATCCCACTTTTGTCCCAAAATTCCAAATTTCCAGCATTTCCTGAAGCAGGAGGGGCCAGGGCCATTTTTAGGGTTTAATTCCCATTTTTATACCAAAATTCCAGCTCCAAATTGCCTTCCAGGGGTTCCAGCCTCACCTGTGGAGATGGCACTGGGGGTGACACTGGGGGTGACACTTTGGAAGAACAGGAACTGGCTGACGTGGGGGCTGCATTTGGGGTTTAATTCCCTTTTTTACCCCAAAATTCACCTGCGGAGGTGGCACCGGGGCTGTCCCTGGGGGTGGCACTGGGTGTGGCCGTGGCAGTGTCCCCAGGGGTGGCACTCTGGGTGACATTCTGGGCGCAGAGCAGGAACTGGCTGACGTGGGGGCCGCACTCGGCCGCGCTCCGGGGCCGCTCCCGCAGGCAGCGCTCGAAGGCCCCAAAGGAGTCGGAGCAATCCCGGCGGATCCGGCGCACCAGGGGGCTGCAAGGCGGCGGAAAAACAGGAGGCAAAAATGGGAAAATAGCAGGGAAAATGTCGGGGAAACATTGGGGAAAATCAGGAAAACAGTGGGGAAAATACTGGGGGAAAATGGGAAAATATTGGGGAAAACGTTAAGATTGGGATCGATGCCACGGGACCCATCCCTGGGATCAGCCCCAGGGATCGGGATCAGAGTCCCCAGTGTGTGTCACTCACGTTTGGGGACACTTGGTGACAATCCCAGTGCCCCCAGTCTGTGTCACTCACTGGTTGGATGTGCACTCGGTGACGCTCAGGGACAGTTGGTGACAATCCCAGTGTCCCCAGTGCCCCCAGCCTATGTCACTCACTGGTTGGATGCGCACTCGGTGACGCTCAGGGACAGCTGGTGACAATCCCGGTGCCAGCTCCCGGGGCTCGCGGCCACGCAGCGCCCGTAGCGCTCCAGCTCCGGCCCGCAGAGCTGGGCGGTGACGGCCAGCGCCTCCCTGCGACAGCGAAAGCGACAGTGTGACACGGACAGTGTCACCTCCGCGGGACAGGGACAGTGTGACGGGGACAGTGTCACCTCATGGTGACGGCCAGCGCCTCCCTGCGACAGTGACAGGGACATTGGCAATAGCGGGGACACCCGGACAGCGGGGTTGGAACAGGAGGGACACTGAGGGGACACCGAGGGGACACAGAGGGTCGGAACCGGGGCACAATCGGTGAGGGGACACCGAGAGGACACAAAGGGGCGGAACCGGGTCACAACTGGGGGACACGGAGGGGCGGAACCGGGGACACCGAGGGGGGACAGGGTGGCCGCGAACACCGCGGGAAACGGGCCTTGAAGAATGGGAGGGACACGAGGGGACAGAGCGCGGTAAGAGGGACACGGAGGGGACACAGCGCGACGCGAGGGACCGGGAGGGGACACGAGGGACACGGCCCGGCCCCGCCGCCCCTCACTCACATGGCGCCTCCTCCTCCGCCACCGCTTCACTTCCGCCACTCTCTCACTGTACGCATGCGCCCCGCTCTCACCTCCGCCACTCCCTCACTCTGCGCATGTGTCCCGTCCCGAGGCGGGAAGCACGGGCTCGGCGCAGGCGCAGAGGCGGAGCGAAAGCGGAAGCGGCGCGGCGAGGGCGGAGGGAAGATGGCGGCGGCCGCGGCGGCCCCCGAGGACGAGCTGGTCTCGTCGGTGACGCTCTACCGGCGGCGGCCGCGGCTGCTCCGCGGCACCGTGCTGCCCTTCGCCGCCGGCCTCTACCCGGCCTGGCTGTGGCTGTGGGGGCCGCGGCTGTGGGCGGCGGGCGAGGCGGCGGGGCCGCCCGAGGCGGCGCTGTTGGCGCTCGGCGCCATCGCGGCGCTGCAGCTGCTGACGGCGCTGGCCGGGCTCTGGTCCGTGCACGCCGAGTGCGCCCTCAGCTGCGTCAGGGTGAGCGCGGGAGAGGGACCGGGACATGGGGCTGAGGGGCTGAGGGTGTTTGGGGTCTGGGGGAATTTGGGGGAGATTTGGGGTATGAAGGGGTTCAGGGTTTAAAGGGCATTTGGGGCATAAGTGTATGAAATATAAACTTATAAACTACGTTAAAGTATTCCATAGGGAATGTTAAATATGGGGGTATTGACTGTGAGAAATGCGGGGCATTAAATATGGAAGAGTGGGATATTAAAGGGATAAGATTTGGGATGTTAGCCGTGTGAAATACAAGGTATTGAAGGGAGAAAATATGGGATATTAGGAATATTAAATGTGGAATTTTAAAGTGATAAAATATGGGTTATTAAAAATGTAAAATGTGGGATATTAAAGGGATAAAATATGGGTTATTCAAAGTATAAATGTGAGGTTTTGGAGCAATAAAAATTGGGATTTTAAAGCGATTGAAAATGGGATTCTAAAGGGATAAAATTTGGAATACTTGGGGTATGAAGCTGGGATTTTGAAGGGATAAAAGTGGATTTTTAAGGCAATAAAAGATGGGATTTTTATAAGGGTTTTGAAGGGATTTTCCTGCTGTTTTTCCCCCAGGAACCCTGTCCCCAAAAAGCCACCCTGGCCAAGGTGGTGCCAACCCCCAACAATGGCTCCGTGGAATTGGTGCCAATCCACAGGGAGCAGGTGAGGGAAATCCAGGAATTCCACTGGGATTCACCCCTGGAGATCCAGTGAGCTCAGGGTCATCCAGCTGCGGGGTGGAAATCCGGGAATTCCGGTGGGATTTGTCCTGGGAGATCCAAAATGGTCATGATAATCCGTGAAGGGATGGGAAAATCTGGGAATTCCTTGGGATTTATCCCTGAAAATGAGGAAAATCTGGGAATTCCAGGCAAAACTTCCCTGGAAAACGTTGGGATTTTTCTCCAGGAGACCCTTGGGAATATGGGATTGTTTTTCCCCGTCCGGGCTGGGAATTTTTCCAGGAATGGGAAATCTGGAATTTTTACCTTTTTTTTTTCCAGGGTGAGGATGGGCAGGAAGCGCTGAGCTTTGAATTCCAGAAGATCAAATATTCCTATGAAATCCACGGGAAAAAACAATTCCTGCCTGTGGCATTCCCTGTGGAGCATCCCTTGGGATTCTACCAGAATTCCAGAGGCTTCCAGGAGGAGCAGGAAATCCGAGAGGCTGAGAGGAAATACGGGAATAACAAGTGAGTTTTTCCTGGGGGAAAATCCTGGGAAAAGAGCCCAAAATATTCTGGGAAAAATCTATAAATATCCTAAAAATATCCCAAATGTGCTGTGAAATCATTCTTAAAATAGCTGAAATATTCCAGGAAAATATCCCAAAATATTCTGGGAGAATATTCCAGGGAAATATCCCAAAATATCCTGGAAAAGTATTCCCAGATTTTCTAGGTAAATACACTAAAATATAGTGAAATATTCCAGGAAAATGCCTCTAAATATTCCAAAATAGGCTGGAAAATATCCCAAAAATCTGGGATTTTCCTCCTCGACTTGGGATTTTGGACTGAGGGGTTTTCTGGGAATGAACCCCCAAAATCCAATTTTTTGTTTAAAATCATCAGGAACGGGGATATTTTGGGTGGAAAAACTGGGATTTTCCAAGGATTTTCCTCCTTCCAGGGCAGAAATGGTGGTGCCAGAATTCCTGGAGCTGTTCAAGGAAAGAGCCACGGCTCCGTTCTTCGTGTTCCAGGTAAAAATCAGGAATAAAACCCAGGAAAAACGTGGGGAAAACGCCCAAGTCTGCTAAAAATGGGAATAAACCCAGGGAAAATTCCCATTCCTGTAAAAACCAGGGGAATGAATTCTGGAATGGGTTGGGCCCGTTTTGGTCCCTTTCTCCCTGTAATTTCAGGAGTAATTTTGGTCCTTTTTCTCCTGGGATTTCAGGAATTCTGGGCTGGAATTGCAGGAATTCTGGGCTGGATTGGGATAACTGTCATCCCTTTTTTCCTGGAATCCTGGGCTGGAGTTGCAGGAACTCTGGGCTGCCCTGGCACAATCCCAGTCCCACGTGGATTTTTGAGGGATTTTCCCTTTTCTCCCGGAGTTTCCCCGTTTCCCGCCACTCCCCCTCGGGCTCCCCTTGTCCCATTCCTGGCGTTCCCAGGCATCCAGGATGGTTTTTCCGCGGATTTTTCCAGGTGTTCTGCGTGGGGCTGTGGTGCCTGGACGAGTTCTGGTACTACAGCGTCTTCACCCTGTCCATGCTCGTGGCCTTCGAGGCCTCCCTGGTGCAGCAGCAGCTCCGCAACCTCTCCGAGATCCGCAGGATGGGCAACAAGCCCTACATGATCCAGGTAAAATCCCGGAATTCCGGGGCTCCAGGTAAAAACATGGAATTCTGGCTCTAGGGTCCCAGTCCGGCTTCTTGGTGCCTTTTGTGGTGGTTTTGCTGCTGAGTTCGGCCCCAAAATGGGGGTTTTTAGGAGGTTTAGGCCCTTTATTTTCTGTTTTCCTGTGGTTTTTGCATGGATTCTATCCCAGGAAATGAGATTTTTGTGGATTTGTGGGGTTTTTGGGATTTTTAGGGGTGTTTGGCCCAGTTATTTTCCTGTTTCCTGTGGTTTTTCCACAGATTTTTTTTTTTGTCCCAAAATTTGAGATTTTTGATTTTTTGGATGACTTTTCCTGTTTTCCTGCTGATATTGGCCCAAAAATGGGAATACTGGGGGGACCTTAGGATATTTTGGGGATTTTTTTTTCTTACCTTGTGTCCCTTTTCCTGTGGATTTCCCACACATTCCATCCCAAAAATTGGTATTTTTTTGGGAATTCCAGGTCTACAGGAACCGGAAGTGGCGTCCGATTTCCAGCGACGAGATCATTGCGGGGGACATCGTCTCCATTGGTAAAAACAGGAATTCCCCTGGAAAAACACCTCAAAAATGGGAATTCCCGATAGGAATTGTTATGAGGGAGCATCTTTAAAATGGGAGCTTATATAGAAAGCATCTTGGAAAATGGGATTTTTTAATGGAACACGCCCTTAAAATGGTGATTTTCATGGAAAAGTCCCTTGAAATTGGAATTTCTTCCCTCATTTTTGTTGGAATGAAATTGAATTTTGAGGATTTCGATGCTCATTTTCAGGGACATCTCCTTGGAATTTTCCTGGTATTTGCAGGAATTCTGGGTTGGAATGGGATAACTTTGAGGTTTTAGTTGTGGGATTTTCCTCTTTTTTTCTGGAATTCCCTGCTTTTCCACCCTCCTGCCATCAAACATTTTAGCTCTCCGAATTCCTAAAATTTCAGGAATTCCACGGGCTTTTTTCCCCCAGATTTTCCCTTCTGCAAACCCTTTTTCTACAGATCTGGGGCTGGAAAAGTGGGTGGGGGAACGGGAAAATCGTGGGTTTTGGAGTGGGGAAAATGGAAAAACTGATGAGTTTGGCTTGGGAATTCTGGGAATTTCTGGAATTTCTGCCCTCAGGCCGCTCCCCCCAGGAGAATTTGGTGCCCTGTGACCTCCTCCTGCTGCGGGGCCGCTGCGTGGTGGACGAGGCCATGCTGACCGGGGAGTCCGTGCCGCAGATGAAGGTTGGGAAAACAGGGAAAGAAGTGGGAAAGAAATGGGAAAAACGGGGGTAAAAGCAGGAACTGGGGCGTGTTCCTGGCTGGAATTCCCTGTATCTGTGTCCCCATTCCTGGCTGGAATTCCCTGTTGGTGTTCCCGCAGGAGCCGGTGGAGGGGCTGAGCCCCGAGCGCGTGCTGGACGTGGGCGTGGACGGGCGGCTGCACGTCCTGTTCGGGGGCACGCGCGTCATCCAGCACCTGCCACCGCCACGCGCCTCGGCCGGCCTCAAACGTGAGCCCGGGATTCCCACCCCCTGGAATTCCCATCCCAGCATTTCCGTCATGGGGTTCCCACCCCGGGATTGTCACCCCAGAAACATCCCACTGGGACCACTCTCCTCAGGCAGCAATTCACACGTTCCTGCCCTGTTGTATTCATATTGTTGTATGATTATATTTCCTGAGTCTCATACCTTCTGGGTGGCTTTCTCATGGCAGATCTTCACAGCAGTGGTGTTGCTGCTTCTCGGTCAGGGCTCCTCTCCCAGGCTCTCCCTGACCACCCCGCCCCCTTTTATCTCAGTTACCTGCATGGGCTACAGCTGCTGCCCAATCAAGGACATCACAGCTGCAGCCCATTTACAATAACTAGAACCAGGGCAGGGTCACTAATACAATAGAGAGATCTTTAACTGCCATACATATACTTACAGTACATAAGTTAACTCAGGCCCCCACATTTCCCCCTTTACTTTTACCAATTTTACAATTACCATAGACATTTTTGTCCCAGCTCTCAGGCTGCCACAGCTCGCAGCTGTCTAGTCCCAGCTCTCTGGCTGCCACAGCTCATACATAGAATATATACATATCCTCCTTTTTTTTTTTCTTTTTTTTTCTTTTTTTTTTCTTTTTTTTTTTTTTCTTTTTTTTTTTTTCTTTTTTTTTTCTTTTACTTCTAGCAACCCTACAACTACAATACACATATCTGTCCCAGCTCTCAGGCTGCCACACACATATCTGTCCCAGCTCTCAGGCTGCCACACACATATCTGTCCCAGCTCTCAGGCTGCCACAGCTCGCAGCTGTCTTTACTTCTATAGTCCCAGCTCTCAGGCTGCCACACACATATCTGTCCCAGCTCTCAGTCTGCCACAGCTCGCAGCTGTCTTTACTTCTATAGTCCCAGCTCTCAGGCTGCCACACACATATCTGTCCCAGCTCTCAGGCTGCCACAGCTCTCAGCTGTCCTATCTTCTGTCCCAGCTCTCTGGCTGCCACAGCTCTCGGCTGTCCGGGGGATTCCATACCTTCATTCGATGTTCGTTGTGGCTGCAGATCTTTATCACGTCAGGGTCACCAGATGTTGTATTCATATTGTTGTATGATTATATTTCCTGAGTCTCATACCTTCTGGGTGGTTTTCTCATGGCAGATCTTCACAGCAGTGGTGTTGCTGCTTCTCGGTCAGGGCTCCTCTCCCAGGCTCTCCCTGACCACCCCGCCCCCTTTTATCTCAGTTACCTGCATGGGCTACAGCTGCTGCCCAATCAAGGACATCACAGCTGCAGCCCATTTACAATAACTAGAACCAGGGCAGGGTCACTAATACAATAGAGAGATCTTTAACTGCCATACATATACTTACAGTACATAAGTTAACTCAGGCCCCCACACTGCCCCAGATTCCTGGGATTTCCCACCCCGTAATTCCTACAGGGACCATTCTCCTCAGGGAGCAGTTCCCACCTTCCTGCCCAGAATTCCCACCCCAGGATTTCCACCCTGGAATTCTCATCCTGGAATTCCCACCCCGGGATTCCCACCCTGGAAATGTCCCACAGGGACCATCCTTCAAGGGGAGCAATTCCTGCCCAAAATGCCTAGGAATTCCCAGCCCACAATTCCCACCCCAGAATTCCTACAGGGATCATCCTCCTCAGGGAGCAATTCCCACATTCCTGCCTAAAATTCCTGGGAATTCCCCCACCCCACAATTCCCAGGAATTCCTTGGGGGTTTTCTCAGGAATTTGTGGCAGTGTCCTGAGTGGGTGTCCTGGGGGATTCCTTGGGATTTCCTGGGAATTCCCTGGGATTTGTTCCCTCCCCAGCCGTGGATAACGGGTGTCTGGCCTACGCCCTCCGCACCGGCTTCAACACCTCCCAGGTGAGCCAAGAATTCCTGGGAATTCCAGGGAATGGGGCTCGGGAGGAGGGAGGAATTAAGGTTTGGGAAAAATGAGAAGGTCGGGAATGGGAGGAATTCCCAAGCTCCAAAGAATTCCAGGCTTTTCCCAGAGTCGGAGTTCCCATTCCATGCTCCTATGGAAGGAACCCCGCAGAATTTTAAAGGAATTTGCATGGGATTCCTGACCAAAGCTGGTTTTGCAGGGAAAGCTGCTCCGGACGATCCTGTTTGGGGTGAAGAGGGTCACGGCCAATAACCTGGAGACCTTCATCTTCATCCTCTTCCTCCTGGTCTTCGCCATCGCCGCTGCCGCCTACGTCTGGATCCAGGGTGGGAATCACGGAATTCCAGGAATCCCGGGGTTTGAGGGAGGGATCCCCGAGTGATGTTCCCTGATACGGACTCCATTTTAATTCAGTTTTTTCCCCTAATCCCATTTTCATCCTATTTTTTCCCTTTCTGATCCAATTTTCTCCCTTTCTGATCCCATTTTTCCCCATTTCAATCCCATTTTTCCCATTGTGATCCCGTTTTCCCGTGGTTCCCCAGGCACCAAGGACCCCCGGCGGAACCAGTACCGGCTCTTCCTGGAGTGTGCCCTGATCCTGACGTCCGTGGTGCCCCCCGAGCTGCCCATCGAGCTCTCCCTGGCCGTCAACACCTCCCTCATCGCCCTGGCCAAGCTCTGTGAGCCCTTCCGGGGGGATTTGGGAATACTGGGAATGTTGGGAATGCTGGGAATGCCAGGAAGGGAGCAGGGATGGAGCTGGGCTGGCAGGAGGGGTGGAGGGAGCAGATTGCCATGGGGAGTTTTGGGGATTTTTTTTTAATTTTGGGGATTTTTTAAAAGCACTTCCCCCCAGGATCCACCCATTTCCCCCGAGAATCCCTGATTTCCCCCGAACATTCCCATTTTTCCCCTCTCCCAGATGTGTACTGCACGGAGCCGTTCCGGATCCCCTTCGCAGGGAAGGTCCAGGTTTGCTGCTTCGACAAAACTGGGACCCTGACCAGCGACCACCTGGTGGTGCGAGGGGTGGCCGGGCTCAGGTGGGTCCTGAGCGCCAAATTCTCCCTGGGAATTCTCTGTGGGAGGGCAAGGGAGGGGTGGGGAGGGGGCTGGAAATTCAAAATTCCAAAAAAAATCCCCCCAGAAAATCCCACGAGGTCTTCGTGAAATCTTAGAGAGAAATAACAAAAGGAATTCCACCAAAATCAGTCTAAAAGATCTTCCCAAAAAAGATTTTAAAAAAAGCCCAGAAAATTCTCACAAAATCTTCCCAAAAAATCCCACAAAATCCTCCCAAAAAAATCCAACAAAATCGCAACAAAAAAGCCCCCACAAAATTCCCACAAAATCCTCCCAAATAATCCCACAAAACCCTTACAAAAATCCTACAAAATCCTCACAAAAATTCCATAAAATCCCAAAAAAATATCCCCCCAAAAACCCCCACAAAATTCCCACAAAAGCCTCACAAGAAATCTCTCAAAATTCCCGCAAAAAATCTCACAGGATCTGTCAGAATCCTGGGATTTTTTGTAAAGACTTTTTGGGATTTCACAAGGATTTTTGGTGGCATTTTTTGTTGGAACTTCTTGAGGATTGTGTGAGGGTTTAGTGTGATTTTTGTCACCTTTTTTGGGCTATTTTGTGAGCATTTTGTGCAAAGATTTTTTGGGATTTTTTGAGATTTTTTTTGTGGGTATGTTGTGGGATTTTTTGGTGAGGGTTTTGTGGGATTTTGTGGCACCATCTTGGGGAATTATGTATGTATTTTTAGGGGGAATTTTTTTTTGCTTTTTGTGGGGTTTTTTGTGATGCTTTTAGTGGGATTTTTATGGGATATCACAGCACATTTTGTGGAGCTCTTTTACGGGATTTTGAGCTTTTCACCCAATTTTTCCTTTTCTTTTCCATCTGACTCAATTCCCCACCAATCCCCTTGACATAAACCCCTGGGGGACAATCCCAAAATCCCAAATTTTCCCTCAGGGAAGGCAAGGAGGTGCTGCCAGTGTCAGAAATCCCCCTGGAGACTCACCGGGCCATCGCCTGCTGCCACTCCCTGGTGCAGCTGGAGGACGGGAGCATCGTGGGGGACCCTCTGGAGAAAGCCATGCTGACGGCCGTGGACTGGACCCTGACCAGAGGTAAATCCCAAATCCACAGTTCTCTCTGGAATTCTGAGGCATTTCGGGTGGGAAAAGCTCAAAAAAGCTCAGGGAAAATGGTTGCGGGTTGCTGCAAAAAATTCCCCCCAAAGAGTCTCACAAAACCTTAAAAATTTCACAAAATCTCTGCAAAAATCTCCACAGAAAAAAAACCACAAAATTCCCGCAAGAATCTCTTAAAATCCCCACAAAAAACTCCACAGAATCCCCGCAGCAAATCCCACAAAATTCCCACAAGAATCTGTCCAAATCCCCACAAACAAAACCCCACAAAATCTTTGCAAAATCCTCAAAAGGATCCCACAAATCTCTTCCACAAAGATCTCACAAAAAGAAATCCCACAAAATCTTCACTAAAATCCACCTAAATTACCCAGAATTGCATCAGATTCCCACCAAATTCCCCCTGAACCCCTCAGAATTCCACCCGGATCTCCCTCAAACCACCCCAAATTTCCTCTTTTCCCCCCCCACCCCATTCCCAATTCCCCCTTTTCCCTCCCAGCACCCCCTTTCAGGATTTCCTGATTTCCTTTGTTTCCAGATGAGAAAGTTTTCCCGAGGAGTCTAAAAACTCCGGGAATGAGAATTCACCAGCGCTTTCATTTCTCCAGTGCCCTGAAGAGGATGGCGGTGCTGGCGTCCCTGGAAAACGCCTCCGGAGAAATCCGATACCTGGCGGCCGTCAAGGGCGCTCCCGAGACCCTGCACGCCATGGTGAGGGCAGAAGAATGGGGGAAAAACAGGGAAAACGGGAAAAACGGGGATTTGGGAATGCGGGGAGCCCCGAACGGCCGCCCTGTGCTGAGGGGAAATGGGCCCAGAGCATGCAGGAAGGGGAAATTCCAGGGAAAAACAGGAATTTGGGAATACCAGGAGCTCCGAACGGCTGTGCCCAGGCCTTGAGGTGAGGGGAGAATTCCAGGATAAAACAGGGAATCTGGGAATGTTGGGAGATGGAAGGGGGAGGACTGTAAATTCTAGTGGAATTGCCCTGAATTATCCTGAATTCCCTCAAATTCCACACAGATTCTCCCAAATCCCTCCCTTTCCCCTCAAATCTGCTCATTTTCCCCAATTTTTGCACCAAAACCCTCCGTAATTCCCTCGGATTCCTCACTCACGGAATATCTTCTGGGTTTCTTCTCCTCAGCTATCCCAATGTCCCAGCAACTACCACGAGATCCATCGGGAATTCTCGCACGAGGGTGCGCGCGTCCTGGCCCTGGGCTACAAAGAGCTGGGAGCCCTGAGCCACCAGCAGGTGAAAGAATGGGAAAAACCCCGAAAATCCAGGCCTGGAAATGCTGGGAGAGAGACTGGGAAAAGGAGAGGTGGTTTTGGTGTGGAATTTGGGGCTTTTGGGGACTTTTTCCAGGGAAATTCCCATTCCTGAGTCCCTTCAGAGCATCCCAAAGGAATTTTTTTCAAGGAAAACCCTTTTTCTTTGGGGAATTTGGGATCACTCCAGGGTTTTAAGAGCGCCACACTCATTCCAGGGGACATTCCAAATGCCAGAAATCACCGGTGGGAGGAGGAATTTGGCTTTTGAAGGGATTTGGGAATGCTAAATCCAGGATTTTGCCATGCAAAAGGTGCGGGAGATGAAGAGGGAATCCCTGGAATGTGACCTGAGATTTGTGGGATTCATCCTGGTCTCCTCCCCTCTCAAAGCCGACTCCAAGGCCGTGATCCGGGAGATCCAGAGCGCTTCCCACCACGTGAGGATGGACGGGAATTCACGGATTTTGGGGAGGGTGGGAAATGGAGGAATTGCCAGAGGGGTGGGAGGGGCTGGAGGGAGGGGAAAATTGGGAATTTCCAGGGTGAAAAGTGGGAAAATTCCAAGTGGAAAACAAGGAAGGAAAATTCCAGACAGGAAACTGGGAAATTACAGTCTGAGAACCGGAAAAATTTCAAGTGGAAAATGGGGAAAATCCAAGGCTGAGGACTGGGAAAATTCCAGATTGAAAATGGGAAAATTCCAAGTGGGGAATGGGGGAAAATCCCAAGTGGAAAACCACAGGTTTTGGGAACACTGCAGTGTGTGCCCCTCCAGAGGGGGCTCCCAGCCCCGAATCCAGGTGAGAATTCCCCTGGGAATTCTGGGACTTGCAGGTGGTGATGATCACGGGGGACAGCCCGCTGACCGCCTGCCACGTGGCGCGGGAGCTGCACTTCCTGCAGAAGGAGAGGATCCTGATCCTGCAGCCCCCGGAGCAGCCCGGTACCCGCCGGGAATAAAACGGGAATAACACTGGGAATGGCGGGGGGCTCGGGGATTTGAGGGGTCTGGGGAGATGGGATGGGATCGGGAATGGGAGCAGGAATGGGATTTGGAATGAGAGTGGGAATGGGAATGCGATCAGGAGTGGGAATGGGATTGGGATCTGGAATGGCAGTGGGAATGGAATCTGAAATGGGAATGGGAATAGGATCAGGAATGGGAGTGGGAGTGGGATCAGGAATGGGATCTGGGAGTGGGAGTGGGATCTGAAATGGGAATGGGAGTGCCAGGGGGTTTCTGTGATTCTGGGATTTGAGGGGTCTGGGGAGCTGGAACGGAGATGGGGATCAGGGTTGGAATCCCCTCTGGAATCTCCCCCCGTTCCCGTTCCCGCAGGGCTGCCCTGGCAGTGGCGCTCCCGCGACGGCTCCGTGGCTCTCCCGGCGTTCCCGGATTCCCTGCGGGATCTGACGGGGCCCTTCGAGCTGTGCCTGACTGGGGAGGGGCTGGAGCAGCTGCGGCTGCGGGACCGGGAGCGGCTCCTGCGCCTCATCCCCCACATCCGCGTCTTCGCCAGGGTGGCGCCCAAGCAGAAGGTGAGGGGGGTTTGGGAATGGGAATTCCTGGGATTTGGGATCTTCAGGAATGTGGGGATGGCCCCAGGGTGAGCCCAGAGAGCCTGGAGCTCGTTCCAGCTCTGAATTCCTGGGATTTTGTGGGTTTGGGAATGGGGGGATGTCCCTGGTATGATCCTAAAGAATCCTGAGCCTCTTCCAGCCATGAATTCCCAGAATTCTCAGCCTTCCTGCCAATCCCACCCCACTCCGAGCTGGGAATTCTGGGATTTTGGGAGCTTTTCCTGCTGTTTTTCCGGGCAGGAATTTGTGATCACGGCGCTGAAGAGCCTTGGTTACTGCACCCTGATGTGTGGGGACGGCACCAACGACGTGGGAGCGCTCAAACACGCCGACGTGGGTGAGCACATTCCCAGAATTCCCCAGATTTGCCCCAAATCCCCGCCCCAGCCATGCCACTCCCACTGTTTCCCAGCTCTTGGAGCCGGGAAAGGGAAAAAAAAGGGAATTCCAGGTTTTCCTGGGGGTTTTTCCCTTGTTTTTCTCTGTGCCTTTCCCATTTTTCCCTTGTTATTTCCTGTGGGTTTTCCCTCGTTTTTCCCCATTTTTCCCTTGTTCTTTCCTGTGGGTTTTCCCTGGTTTTTCCCCATTTTCCCCCCAATTTCCCCTGATCCCTCCCTGTTTCCCCCGCCCAGGCGTGGCCCTGCTGGCCAACGCTCCGGAGCGCGTTCCCGAGCGGAAGCGGCGGCCCCGGGACGGCGTCGGGGACAGCAGGGCCGGAATTCCCTCCGGGAATGTCAAACCCTCATCCCGAGGAGCCAAGCAGCGGCTCCTGGCCCAGCGGGAGGAGCAGATGGCCGTGCACAGGGTGGGAATTCCCATTTATCCCGGGAGTTTTAGCCCTGGCATTGAGTCGGGAATTGGGATTTAGCCAGGAATTTTCAGCCCTGGGAGCGGAGGGATTGAGGGAATGGGAATGCTGGGATGGTTTGGGTGGGGATGGATCCGATCCCAATCCTGTCCTAATCTGTGGGCAGGGAGCTTCCCAAAATTCCAGGGGGATTCCGTGGGAAAAGAGAGGGAATTCTAATGGGAAAAAGGATAACCCAAAATTCCAGGGGGATCCCGTGGGAAAGGAGAGGGGATTCTAATGGGAAAAGGGATAACGTGGAATAAATCTTGGAATTCTGGAGGTGGGAAGTGACATAAAACCAGGGAATAAACCCTGGAATTCTGGGGGCTGGAAGGGACCTGAGATCTGGGGTAAACAGGGAGTAAATCCTGGAATTCTGGAGTTGGAAAGGCGCCTCCAACCCCATCACTCCAGATCCCAAACTTGCTCTATTCCCTCTGGATTTGCGTGGATTTGGAGCGTGTTTTCTGGCCCTCCTGCGTGATTTTGGGTTTTTTGGGAATTTCCAATCCCGCAGGAGCGGCTGAGCCAGGTGCTGAGGGACCTGGAAGAGGAGAGGGCCCCCGTGGTGAAGCTGGGGGACGCCAGCATCGCCGCCCCCTTCACCTCCAAACTCTCCTCCATTCAGTGCAGTGAGTGCCCAGCCCAGGAACACCGGGAAAAACCCTGGGGATGGGATGGGAATGGGGGGGAAAAACCCCAAATCTGAACAGCCCTGAGCTCCGATTTCCTGAAATGTGGCGCTCTTGGACTCAGGGTTTGAGGCTGAGGGTTAACCTTGGTTTTATCCTGAGCAGTCCTGAGCCCATCCCATCCCCAAATCCCCAATTCCTGCCCTTTTTTCCCTCACCCTTTTCCCCCCTGGCATTCCCCCGGTTCCTGACTCCCGCAATTCCCGTTTTTTCCTCTTGCCAGTCTGCCACGTGATCAAGCAGGGCCGCTGCACGCTGGTGACCACGCTGCAGATGTTCAAGATCCTGGCTCTGAACGCGCTGGTGCTGGCCTACAGCCAGAGCGTGCTCTTCCTGCAGGGCGTCAAGTTCAGCGACCTGCAGGCCACGCTGCAGGGGCTGCTGCTGGCCGGCTGCTTCCTCTTCATCTCCCGCTCCAAGGTGGGAATTCCCTGGGAAAGGGGGTGGGCTAGGGAGAAATACAAAAAAGTCCCCAAAAAATTAAAAATAAAAAAAAAAATTCAGAAATTCCCCCCCACCACCCCCCAAAAAAAAACCCATTTGGGATTTTATTCCTGTTTTTTCCAGCCCCTGAAGACTCTTTCCAAGGAGAGGCCCCTTCCCAACATTTTCAACCTGTACACGGTGCTGACGGTGCTGCTGCAGTTCCTGGTGCATTTCCTGAGCCTCGTGTTCCTCTACCGGGAAGCTCAGGCCCGCAGCGAGCCCAGGTGAGGCCCTAATCCCGGAAAATTCCCAAAGAATTCCAGGATTGAACAGAAAATTTCCAGGGTACCCCCCAGTTCCTGCTACTCCAGCATCCCCTGATCCCATAAAAATCACTCCAGTCAGCATTTCCTGTGGGAATTCCATCCCAAGGAATTCTGATGGATAAAAAACACCAAATCCCCCAGGATTTTCTCCGTTCCCATGGATAAAAAACCCCCCAAAAAATTCCCATTTTTCCACTCCCAACCCATTTTAGACCCAATCCTACCCCTTTAACAATGGGGATTTTTTGGGGAATGGATCCTGGGTGGGTCCCAGGGCTGATCCCACGGCTAATTCCGGTTTGCCGTGGCAGGGAGGAGGAGTTTGTGGATCTGAGCCGGGAGTTCGAGCCCTCGCTGGTGAACAGCACTGTGTACCTGCTGGCCATGGCCATGCAGACGGCCACCTTCGCCATCAACTACAAGGTGGGAAACCGGGAATGTTCCCTTTTCCCACTTCTCCTGCTTTCCCCAAGGTGGGAAACACGGAATGTTCCCCTTCCCACACTTTTCCCTGCTTTTCCCCATTTTTCTCCACATTTTTCCCAATTTCCGTTCCCCAGTGCCATCAAACCCCATTTTACGGCCCCAAAGCCTCTCGGAATCAGCTCCCAGTGCCCTCCCAGTACAAACCAGTAAAAACCAGTGTATCCCAGTACAAACCAGTGCCCTCCCAGTGTATCCCAGTGCCCCCCAGTCCATCCCAGTGTATCCCAGTACAAACCAGTCCATCCCAGTGCCCCCAGTGTATCCCGGTTGCTGTCCCCAGGGCCAGCCGTTCATGGAGAGCCTGCTGCAGAACCGGGCGCTGCTCTGGGCGCTGCTGCTCTCGGCCTCGGCCGTGCTGGGGCTGCTCAGCGGCGCCTGCCCTGAGCTCAACCTCGGCTTCGGCCTCGTCGAGATCCCCGCGGAGGTGAGGGACAGAATTCCTGACCAATTCCCAAATTCTGAGGGGATTCCCGGGGGGATTCCCAGGGGGAATTAACAGCTCCGGGATGGGGATTCTTACAGGGAGGGGGCTCAGAGATTCCCGCCCTGCTGAGACCCCAATTCTGGGGGGAAATTCCCAACATTCCAGGGGGGAAATTGCCAACATTCATGGGGATATGGGAACTGCCCCTGCCTGTGGGTCGGGATGGGATTTGGGGAGCCCATTCCCACCATGAACATTCCGGAATTCCCGGAGATTTGGGGTGGGATCTGTGGCCCTGTTCCCATGGAGAATTCTGGAATTCCAGGGATTGGGATGTGGGGGTGGAGGTGGGATGGGGATGGGATCTGGGGTTGGTTCTCCCAGCCTGGAACATTCCGGAATTCCCTCGTTCCCAGTTCCGGCTGCTGATCCTGGCGGTGCTGGCGGCCGATTTCCTGCTGGCCTTTTCCGTGGATCGGCTCCTGCAGCTCCTGCTGGGCAGCTCCCGCCTCCGAGTGCCTTCCTGAGCCCCCCGGATTCCCAGAGACCCCGAAAACCCCGAAATCATGGAATTCCCCACCCCTCGGAGAAGGCGGATCCCAAATTTTTAACGTTTCCCAGGACGTCTCGGCAGCTTTCAAGAGTTCCCCGAATTCCCCCGAGTTTCTTGGAATTTCCCAGGATTTTCCAAAATTTCCCAAGAATTTTTTTGGAATTTGGCAATGGAAAAAAAAATCCTGATCAAGACTTTTTTTTTTTTTTTTGAAAGAGTTTGGAATTGTCTTTGCTGGGAAAAAATATGGGCATGGTGGGAAGTAAAATATTGTGGATTTAGGGGCTGTGGACCAAAATTCCCAAATACCGGGAATGAAATACAGAAATTGGGAATTTACTGAGAGCCCTGAGTGACAGGCAGCAAGGCCAATAGGAAGCAAGGAGGTGTCCCACACCTTTTCCCAGTCCTGTTCCCAGTTCCCATTCCCAGTTCCCAATCCCATTCCCATTTTTCCCATTCCCAGTTCCCAGCCTTGTTCCCAGTCCCATCCCCCCATCACCACCAGCAGCTTTTATTTTGAAATTCCCACACTGGTGTAATGAGACTCCATCAATCAATCAATAATTAACCAATAATTAATCAATAATTAACCGATAATTAACCAATTCCCATCCAGCCGGCCTGGATTTCCGTAAGAACCGTTAAAAAAAAAAAAAAAAAAAACAACAAAAATTGAAAATTTACAGCAGCGCCCCCCCGTGGCCGGCCGGGGGGGTGGGACAGTGCAACAGTGCAGGGGGAGGGGGACACTAGGGACACCGGGGGGACATCGAGGGTCCCGGGACCCCCCCCATGTCACCCCAGGGTCCTCCGGGCAGGGTGGGGACATTGGGGACACTGAGGGGACATTGGGGGGCCCAAGACCCCCCGTGTCACCCCAGGGTCCTCCGGGCAGGGTGGGGACATTGGGGACACTGAGGGGACATTGGGGGCCCGAGACCCCCCCGTGTCACCCCAGGGTCCCCTGGGCAGGGGAGGGGACACTGGGGACACTGAGAGGACATTGGGGGCCCGAGACCCCCCGTGTCACCCCAGGGTCCCCCAGTTAGGGTGGGGACATTGGGGACACTGAGGGGACATCAAGGATCCCCCCAGGGGCCCCCCAGGCAGGGGGGGGACACCGGGAGGACATTGGGGGTCCTGGGCCCCGTGGGAAAGTGCCAGAACGGGGGGGCGGGGCAGGGACCCCCGGGGGGTGGGAGGGGACATAAGGGACATTGGGGGTCCCCCCAGAGCCCCCCAGGCAGGGGAGGGGACACTGAGGGGACATCGAGGGTCCCTCAGAAGCTGTCGGGGTCTGCGGAGGGGGGCGAGGGGCTCTCGGCCGTGCTCGGGCGGTGCCGAAGGGACTTCTCCTCCTCCTGGGGGGACATTGGGGACACTGTGAGGACACTGGGGACACACGGGGGACAGTGGGGACATTGGGGAGACACTGGGGACAAAATGGGACACAACAGGGACGTTTTCTGGACACTGGAGTGGGGACAGGACACAGCACCTGCGGGGTCCAGGTTGTCCCCAAGGCCACCAGACCCCCTTGGGACCCCAAAAGCCCAACCCCAAAACTACCAAACCCCATTCTTGGGATCCCCATGGTGCCACCCCCACACCTGGGCCCAGGACCCTCTTGGCACCCCCAAACACCCCTTTTGGAGTTCCTCCCTCGCCCATTTTGGGGTCCCCCCTGTTCTCTGGGGTCCCCCCGGGTTTTGGGGTCACTCACGGTCTCGGCGCTGCCCCACTCGGCCGCGTCCTCCTCGCCCCGCAGCGACTCCGGGCCCTCGTCCTCGTACTCGGTCAGGTAATCGGACTCCTCTGGGGGGGGCGGGGGGGGAGGTGAGCCCCCAGACCCAAATCCCAGCCCCAAACCCCAGCCCCCAGACCCAAATCCCAGCCCCAAACCCCAGTCCCAAACCCCAGCTCCCAGACCCAAATCCCAGCCCCAAACCCCAGCCCCCAGACCCAAATCCCAGTCCCAAACCCCAGCCCCCAGACCCAAATCCCAGCCCCAAACCCCAGCCCCCAGCCCCAAACCCCAGCCCCAAACCCCAGTCCCCAGACCCAAATCCCAGCCCCAAACCCCAGCCCCCAGACCCAAACCCCAGCCCCAAACCCCAGTCCCCAGACCCGAGTCCCAGCCCCCAAGCCTCAGATCTCCACCCCCAGCCCCAAATCCACCCCTCCAGGGTGTCCCGGCTGTCCCCGCCCTGTCCCCGCTGTCACCGTCGCAGTAGTTCTCGGACAGGTGGGACTTGGCGGGCTCGATGCGTGACACGATCTCAGCCAGGTCTGTGAAACCGGCGCTCGGACAGGTGAGCACCTGAGGGGACACCACGGGGGACAGGTGAGCACCTGCAGGGGACAGGGGGGGCACACAGAAGGCACCAACGGGGCAGGGGACAAAGCGAGGGACAGGAGAGGGACCAGGGGCACAAAAGGTGGCAGGGAGGGTGACAGGAACAGGGTGGCAGGAACAGGAAGGTCACTCAGGAGGTGACACCTTCAAAGGACAGTGACAAGGCTAGGGTGGCCCCTCCCGGCTGGCCCAGGGCAAGTCCCCTATAAGCCACCATCCTCCATGTCCCTCCCGTGTCCCCAGTGTCCCCAGGTGTCCCCAGGCTCACGTCCATGCGTTTGCTCTCGTAGAAGTCGGCCGAGCGCCGGTCCTGGACCATCTTCTCGATGACATCCCCGCGGCTCCAGCCCTCAAACACCAACTTGCCATGCTGGTACCCCACATCCTGGGGGCAGGGGGCAGTGGGCAATGGCCTGGACACCCCCAAGGTGGCCCAGGACACCCCAGTGATGACCAGAACACCCCAGTGACAACCAGGACACAAGTGATGACCAGGGCACTCAATTACTCAATTAATGGTCAAGGACACCTCAAGTGATGATCAGGACCCCCAAGTGATGGTCAAGAACATTCAATGGATGGTCAAGGATATCCAGTGATGGCCAGAGACCCCAACAGTGACCAAGGACCCCAAGAGTCACCAAAGAACCCCAACAGTGACCAAAGCACCCCAACCCACACCTGGAGCCCCCTGCCCAGCACCCCCCAGCCATCCCCAGCCCAGACTCACGTAGATCTCGTCGAACTTGCCGAAGTCCATGGTCTTGAAGCGGTCAATGGGTGGCCGGATGTACTCACAGTAAGAGCTGGACTTGACCACCTCGAGCTGCCGCACGCAGGACACGTAGGCCAGGCGCGACTGGATCTCCGCCATGTCCGGCACCTGCCGGGACCGGACACTCAGGACGCGTCCGGCACCTCGTCATCATCATCATCATTGTCATTGTCATCATCGTCATTATCATCATCATCATCATCGTAATCATTGTTATCATCACGATGGTCATCCTCACCATCCTCATTGTCACCATCACGTCATCACCATCCTTTGATGTCCCCCAGCACCTTCTCCACCCTGAGCCATCTCCACCAGCTTGTCCCCCGCTGTCCCCGATGTCCCCTGGTGCCACCTCCCGCTGTCCCCCAGGGCCACCCCACGGTCTCACCTTGACCTTCTTGGCCCAGGGGTTGAGGCGCTTCCAGAGCAGCCACCATCCGGACAGGGAGTCGCCGTAGTTGCACAGGTCAGTCTCGTCCTGGCTGCCCACGTCAATGGCGATCACCGTCTTGGCGCCCATGTTGCGCGCAATGTCGGCTGCGGGACGGACAGACGGACACTGGGCAGTCAGCGGCGCCGGGGGGCACCAGGGGTGGGGTGGAGGGTCGAGGTGTCATGGGGAGGGGACACCAGGGGACAAGCTGGTGGAGACAGCTCGGAGGGGTAGGAGGATGGAGAAGGTCCTGGGGGACACCGAGGGATGATGATGATGGTGATGATGATGGAGGAAGGTGGCTTCAGACCCAAAGATGCCACCAGAGTCACCCAACGTGGTGGGAATGAGGCTGCAGGATGGAGGAAGATCCCCAGCACGTGGAGGGGACAAGGGTGACCTCCCAAGGCCACCAGAGGTGACACAGAATGGCCAGAAGAGGCCTGGAGAGGACATCAAGAGATGGAAGGAGGTGAAGGAGGATGGAAAGGACATCTGGAGATGGACAAAGGTAGCCCAGGAGGTCACCAAGTTCACCCAGCGCAGGATGGAGACCGAGCTAGGGGAAGGATGGAAACTGCCCAGGAAAGGACCTGGGACCAGCACCAGAGGTGACACCAGGAGGTGACACCAGAAGGTGACAGAGGGTGGAGATGCCCCAAGAAGCTGACTAGCACTGAAGACATCAAGAGATGATGGAAGAGGGATGGAAGATAGATCCTGTGCATGAAGAAACCTGGAATGTTCTGGAAAAACTGCCTGGCATGGAAAAAGCACCAGGAGATGGTGGAAGATGTATGGATGAATCCTGACCAGGAAAATCCACTGAGTGTTCTGGAAGAACTACCCAACAGGGAAAAGGCGTCAAGAGATAAAGAAAGACGGGTGGATGCTGCACATGGAAAACTATGGAAGGCTTTGGAAAACCACCCAGCATGGAAAAACCACCAGGAGAAGATGGAAGATGGATGGATCCTGACCATGAACATCCATGGAACATTCTGGAAAGCTGCCTGGAAAACCCACCAGGAGAAGATGGAAGACGGATGGATCCTGACCATGTAAAAACCATGGAACATTCTGGAAAAACCACCCAACACAGAAAATATCCACTGCCAGACAGGAGGTGGCCATCTCTCGCCCATTGATGCCACCAAACCGAGCCAGAGGCGTCCCCGCTCCGCCCTGGCTGTGTCCATCTGTCCGTCCGTCCTCCCCACACTTGCCTGGCAGGTTGTTGATGTACCCCCCGTCCATCAGGAGGTTGCCGTCCTTGGGGTCGCAGAGCGGGGGCAGGTACCCCGAGAGGGTCATGCTGGCGCGCACGTAGCGCCAGAGCGAGCCTGCGCCGGCCGGAGCGGGACGGGAAACCGGGAACGGAACCGGGAAACGCCGTCAGCACCGGCACCCGCCCTCGCCGCTCGCCCTGCCCGCGCCGGGATCATCTGCGCCCCACGGGTCGGCCCCGTGGCGGGCAGAGGAACCCCTCTGGCGCACCCTGACCGGTGGTGTGGACACTCTGGACGTGGTTTTGGGGTGGTTTTTGGTGTTTTTTGTGGTTTTTTTGGGGGGTGGCCCCGGCGAGCGAGGTGCTGACCTGGGACATTGTTAACATAGCAGCCGTCCACCAGCCAGTGGCTGTCCTTGGGGTCGCAGAGCGGAGGCAGGTAGGGGGTATAGGAGGCACTGGCTCGGACGTAGCGCCAGAGGCTGCCTGGGGACGGAGAGGACACAGTCACGGCCACCGGGGACCGCGGGGAGGGACAGACGGACAGAAGGACAGCCAGCGGTGTGGGAGAGGGCTGGGTTAGAGGGGTCAGCGGGGATTAGTGGGCGTTAGAGGCAGCGGGGTGGCTGTGGACGGCTCAATGTCCCAGGTGAGCTCCAGCAGCGGGCAAGGACGAGGGGCAGCCAACACAATGGTCCCACCACCACCGCCGTGTCCCCATCACCATGTCCCCACCACCGCCACCACGTTGCCAACACCACTGTGATGTCCCCACCACCACCACCACAATGTCCCCACTGCCACCACCATGTCCCCATGCTGCACAGGGGGTTACTGGGGTTAGTGGTCAGCAGCGATGTTAGCACCTCGTGCAGCCCCAGCTGTCCCCTCCCCTCCCTGCTGATGTCCCCAAGGTGGGGTCAGCAGCTCCTGGTGGCTCAGGAGGTCACCCCTGCCCCGTGTCCCCGCCGTGTCCCCAGGGAGCTCTCACCGTCCGTGTGCACCCGCATGGCCGAGGCCGTGATGTCCGTGGTGACATTGAAGTAGGGCAGCCACAGGTCCTGCAGGGACGGCATGGGCTGGGTGACACCATGGGGACATCGGGGAGGGGGCCGGGGGGGACATCCAAGGGGGACACACCTCGATCTGTTTGTCCTGGAATACTTGGTTGATGCTGGCGTTGAAGGCCGAGCCCGAGAACATGGAGGTGATGGGGTAGGTGAGGTCCAGCACGGTCTCAAAAATAGAATTCATGCACTGGGGAGGAGGAGGAGGAAAAACAGAAAGAGAAAAGGAGCAGGAAGGAAATGAAGAAAGAGGAGGAAAAGGGAGAAGAAGGAGAAGGAAGGAGATGAAGGAGAAGGAGAAAGGAGATGAAGGAGGACAAAGAGCAAAAAGAGGAGAGATGAGTAAGGACAAAAAGAGGAGTTGAAAAAAAAAGCGGGAAAAGGGAAAAAAAAGGAAGGAGGAAGAAAAGGAGGAGAAGGAATAAGAGAAAAAGGAAAAGGAGATGTAAAAGGACAAAGAAGAGGAGGAGGAAGGAGAGAAGGACAAGATAAAGAATGAAAAAGGAGAAAGAAAAGAGGAGAAAAGGAAGAGGAATAAAAAGGAGAAAAAGACAAAGAAAAAAGATCAAAAAAAGGCAAGAAGAGCAGAAAAAGCAGAAGAAAAGAAAATGGAACAGGAAAAGAGAAGACCAGAGGAAGAAGGAGGAGGAGCAGGGAAAGGAGAAGGAAGAAGAGCAAGAGAAAGAAGAACAGGAAGAGGCCAGGTTAGACCCAGCGGGGCAGAGCTGGGCACAGGCTGAGGGTGTCCCTGGGGTGGGCATGTCCCTGTCACCCACCCTGGCCCACTCCCATGTCCCTGTCCCTGTCCCCCCCCAGCCGTGTCCCTGTCTCTGCCATGTCCCTGTCCCTGTGACCCACCCTGGCCCACTCCCATGTCCCTGTCCCTGTGACCCACCCTGGCCCACTCGCGGGCGCGCTGCTTGGTGCGCACGGCGCTGCGCTCCTCGGCGTAGAGCGCACCGATGAAGGCGCCGATGGAGGTGCCCCCCACGAGGTCGATGGGGATCCCCGACTCCTCCATGGCCTTGATGACCCCGATGTGCGAGCAGCCCCTGCCGGGGAGAGTGCAGGGAAAACCGGGATAAATCAGGGGCTGTGGGCACTGTGGGGCTGGGAGGAGGGCCTGGGGACACGGGGGACATGGGGACACGGGATACAGGGATATGGGGATGGGGGATATGGAGACATGGAGACACAGGGACATGGGACATGGGGACAAGGACACAGACCATGTGGACAGGGGGACACAGACAATGGGGACATGGGGATATGCAGACATGGGATATGGGGACAGGGACACAGGACAGGGGGACGCGGGGACAGGGTGCCCCCACCTGGCGCCGCCGCCACCCAGCACCAGGGCGATGGTGTTGCCGGTCAGGACGCGCGCCAGGCGCGAGAAGTCGCTGTGCCGGTCGGCGCTCTTCTCAAACACCTTCTCGTACATCTCCCGCTGCAGGGCGGGGACAGAGTGGGTGACAGTGACAGCGGCCACCCCTGGGGAGGGGCTGGCGGCCAGGGGAGGGGACACTCACCAGCTTGGTTGGGCTGCGGCGCGAGAAGACGCGGCGGGGGCAGCGGAGGTGCAGGTGGCCCGAGCACCAGGTGCGCATGTTGAGCCACTCGACCGTGCGCGCCGGGCCGGTGCCGTCCTCGCGGTGCAGCAGCACCAGCTGCTTCAGTGCCCGCACCGCAGTGTTCTCCAGCATCTGCTCCAGCTGGGGGGGCACCAGCACCAGGCTGCATCACCCCCTGAGCGCTGGGACACCCCCAGAGATGGGACATGTCCCCATGTGTCCCTATGTGTCCCCATGTCCCCCTGTCCCAATATCCCACGTTCCTGTGTCCCACCGCCATGTCCCTGTCCCTGTCCCACCTCTCCCAGGGCCGGCTCCTGGTCACCCAGCCCCACGATGAGCACGCAGTCGGCCTGGCGGATGCAGCGCAGCGTCCAGGGGGTCAGCGTGCAGTCCGTCTGGTAGAGCACGATGCGGTGCAGGTCCTCCTGCTGCGCCAGCCAGCCGGACAGCCGGTACTCCTGGATGCTGCCCGGGGGCACAGAGTGGTCAGCGGTGGCCTGGGGGACGTGGCCATGCCGCTGACCAGCCTCATTACCTCTCCAGAGCTGAGGAGCCCAGGCGGGCGCGGATGATGTCGCTGGTGAGGAGCAGCGTGGGGCCTGTGGAGGTGGGGATGTGGTCATCTCCAGGCCATGGTCACCACCATGCCATGGTCACTATTGTGCTGTGGTCACCATGCCATGGAGCTATAGTCACCACCATGCTGCGGTCACCATCACGCCATCAAGTTTTGGTCACCGTGCCATGGCTGCCACCATGCCATCATCACTCTCATGGTGCCCACCACAGCCAAGACCATCCTGTGGGGCTGCGACCATCACCACCCCAGGTCACCAGGGTGCCACAACCCGATGGTCACTGCCGTGGTCAGTGTCCCGTGGTCACTCACCAATGGCATTGAGCGCGTGCTGCAGCTCCAGCGTGAAGGCCGCCATGGGCACCTCGTCACACACAGGCAGCACGGCCACCGTGGACAGGTTGCTGGTGGGGTTGATGGGCTCCGAGCTGGAGGTGCCCAGGCCAGGCCCTGGGTGGACACAGAGGAGTGGACACACTGCTCTGGTGACGGCCACCAGCCCCGCAGAGGCCACCCTGTTGTCCCCAGGTCCTACCTGTGAAGGGCCCGCGGAGCTGCTGGAGGTTCCCCAAGATCTTCTGGCTCAGGAGGTGGATGAGGCGGGTGACCACCTGTGGGGACAAGGACAAGGATGGCCATCAGACGTGGCAGAGACTCAACGCCCCAGACTAGTGTTCTACAGCAGTCTTTAGGTGCCACCACCACTGCCTGTCCTTGGAGACCTCAGGTGCTACCACCCCTTCCTCCACTATCCTCCTCCAACACCTTCATTAACTCCTTAACTGAAGTTGGTTTTAATTAGAGTCACAGCCACCAGCCAGGCCATGGGGACACGAGGACACCCCTGAGGGACCCCCGGGGGTACCTGTGGGTATCGGCGCTTGATGTTGTTGAGGGTCCCCTCGGGCAGCTTGGCCAGCTCCGTGTCCCTCACCGCGTGCACCGTGGTGGCCCGGGGCTGCCGCGTCAGCGCCTCCACCTGCAGGACCAGGCCATGGAGCCACCCGAGGACGTGTCACCGCTGTCCCCAGGGTGTCCCCAGGGTGACACTCACCACGCCCACGAGGTCACCGCGGCCATACTCGCCCACCAGCTCCTTCTTGCCGCTACCCTTCTGGATGACCGAGCGCAGCCGCCCGTTGAGCACGATGTAGGTGCAGTCCGACTTGTCCCCCTGCCTGGGGACAGCAGTGCCTGTGGCACCCCTGGTGGCCCTCCCCGAGCCCAGGTGGATACCTGGGAGTGGTCACTCACCTGTAGAGTGCCCGGCCGGCCTCCACGGCCATCCAGTCGATGGCAAAGTCCATCTGGCGCACGAAGGGCGACATGCGGGCGGCCACGGTGTGGGCCACGCTCAGCACCACGCTGGGCTGCTCCCGCATGATCCTGGGGGGGACAGGGCACCGTGGGGACCCCAGAATGTCCCCTCTGAGGTGGGGAAACCCACAGAGAACCCCAGGGAGGAGGGGAACTACCAGCATCATGGTGGCCTTGCTCAGGACATCCCAAAATTCCACCATGGGACTGGGAACATTTACTGAGGAGATGTTCTGGTGGTGCAACCATCCCAAAGAGATTTGGGACCACCCCAAAGTGATGGGGAACCACCCCAAAGAGATGTGGGATCCCCAAGGTCACAGCGAGCACCGCAAAGCAATGGAGATCCACCACGAGATGATGGGGACGCACCCACACCAGATCCTGGTGGCTCCCCGAGGACACCAAAGGACACGGACTCACTCGTAGAAGTCAGACTTGGAGATCTTGAGGAAGGTGCAGTCACGGTTGGCCTTGATGGTGAAGATGAGGGGTTCTCCAGTGAGCACAGCCAGCTGTCCCACCAGCTGTCCAGGCTGTGTCAGGAACAGGCACACGTCCTCCTCCTTGTCGATCATGCGCTGGTACACGTGCAGGCACCCCCAGAGCACAAAGTGCAGGCTCACGTCCTGCCAGAAATGTCCCCTGTCACCTGGGAGGTCCCACCAGCACCACCATGGTGTGTTCTTCTGGTTCTGGGGTTGTTCTGACCCACCACAAGGTGAGAGTCCCCAGCACCCACCTGGTCACCCTGGCGGGCGATGACCGTGCCGCCCTTGGCGTGGTGGAGCAGGACGCGGTTGTTGAGGAGAGAAGGGTCCTGGAAAGGAGAACAGGACCATTGTGGGGTCACCACGAGGGGATGGGATGGCCAGGATGCCATGGGGACAGAAAATGACCAGGAGACCATGGAGGCCACCATGAGGAGATGGGAACCCACCACAAAGCGATGACTGGGGACCACCCTGAAGTCATGGGGACCACCCCAACGTGATGGGGGACCACCATAAAGGTGATTAAAACCACCACGGGGGACCACCAGGAGCCCACCAGGAACCCATCAAAGCCCTCACCTCGATCTTCATGAGCTTGATGAGCTCCCGCTTGGCCTCCTCGAAGACGTCGCTGGTCTGGTGGCCCTGGAAGGGACACGGCCCCGGCCCCGGCCCCATCCCTGTCCCCGAGGCTGTGTCCTCCTCGTAGGAGCTGTAGTGGTAGACCCCCGAGGGCTGCTCCTCCAGCGTCACAGACTTGCGCTCCTTGGGCTCCTGAGACACCTGGGGGGGGATCTGGGGGGGCATTTTGGGTGGGATTTGGGGTGGGATTCAGGGTGGGAACTAGGGGGAAATAGGGTGGGAATTGGGTGGGATTTGGCAGGGGAGAATTTAGGGTGGGATTCAGGGTGGGAATTAGGGGAAATTTGGGTGGGATTTGGCGTGGGATTCCGCACGGATCCCCCCCGTACCTGCCCGAAGGCACCGGTGCTGTCCTCCTGCAGGGACACCGAGATGCGCCCGCGCTCGTAGGCCATGTCGAAGTCGGAGCGCGGAGCCTTCTGGATGCCTGGGCGGGGTCACGGGGGTCACCAAACGGGGACAAAGCCACCCCAGGGTGACAGCCACACCCCTGGGAGGGCTGGCACCCACCAGAGATGTCCACGGGCATGGAGATGCAGCGGCTCAGCAGCGGCGGCGGTGCTGGTGTCTCCAGGCCATTGGCTTTCATCAGCTCAGCTGCAGGATGAGATCCCCCAAAACTGAGCATGGAGACCCCAGAAATGCTCAGGGTGGGAGTCTCAGGACCCTCCTGGGGCCTCACCAGTGTCCCGGCCCTCGTCGGTGCTGCCCAGGCTGCGCTTGCTGTGCCGGACGGGGCTGGTGCGGGCGGCGTGGCCGGGCTGATGGAAGAGCCGCAGGGGCTGCATGTCCTGCAGGTTTGGGGACAGACGGACATCAGAGGGGCTGGGGGAACATCGGAGGGAGCTGACCCAGCCCAGGACCCCCCAAATTTCAGCCTGAACTCACGTGGCTGAAGAGCTCGTTGGTCAAGCCCAGGTAGTTGTGCAGGGCCAGGAAGGTGACGCGCTGCAGCCGCACCATGATGATCTGCAGGGGGACACGAGGCCACCGTGGGTCCCCTGCCACCCCAAGGGCCCTCCCGGGGGTCCCCCGGAGCCCAGCTCACCTGCACCACCCTGACCAGGCTCTCGGGGTACTTCTCAAAGACGGCTGAGAAGGCCTCGACCGGCAGGCGCAGCACTGTGGAGTCCTCGGCGGCGCGGGCACACACCGTGCGGTACGGCCGCTGGTGGCCCTGGGGACACCGCGGCGTCAGGGGACACCTGGGGACACGTGGGGACTGGGCAAGGGCAGGGGTGGCACTGGGGTTTTGTTTGGGGTGGCCACAGTTGGGCTGGAGGAGTTTGGGGACAGTTGGTGACACTTGGGGACAGTCGTGGTTGGCTTTGGGATGGCCACAATTGCGTTGGAGGGCTTTGGGGACAGCTTGGGCAGGCTGGGGACAGTCACCCACTGAGCTTAGGGGGGTATGGGGACATGCCAGCTGGGCATGGCAGTGTTTGGGGACAGCCCCCGCGATGTCCCCAAGGCTTTGGGGACATGGCTGGTACCGTGATGACGTCGAGGATGCTGAGCAGGCTGTGGACGCTATCCCCAGGGAACACCTCCTTCATCACCGTCTCCTTCCCATCCTGCTGAGACACAGCCCATGTCCTCAGGTGTCCCTTGGGTCTCCAAGAGTGTCCCCTGCCTGTTCCCTGTGTGTCCTTGAATGTTCTTGAGGTGTCCTTGGTGTGTCTCTGAATGTCCTTGGGGTGTCTCCAGGGTGTCCCCAGCTGTCTCTGAGTGTCTCCAGGGTGTCTCCAGGGTGTGTCCTTGAATGCCCCTGGGGTGTCCCTGACTGTGTCTGGTGTCCCCCAGGTGCTCTTGGGTGTCCCCAGGTGTCCCCTGTGTGTCCCTGGCTGTCCCTAGGGTGTCTCCCAGATGTCCCTGGGTGTCCCAGGTGTCCCCTGGCTGCCCCCAGATGTCCTTGGCTATCTCCTGGATATCCCTGGCTGGCCGTAGGCTGTCCCCCAGTTGTCCCCCGTGTCCCCAGGTGTTCCTCACCGCCTCGGTGAGCAGCAGCTCCAGCTTGCCCTCCTGCAGGACGTAGATGCTGCTGTCGGGCTGGCCAGGGCGGAACACGTCCTCGCCCTGCTGGCACTGCTGGAACACCATGTGCTTGCACAGCTCCAGGAACAGCAGCTTCTCAAAGTGCCCCAGCACCCTGCGGGGACAGCCAGGTCACCAGGGGGACACGGGGACCCTGCAGGGACTGCAGGGACATGGGGACACTGCAGGGACAGCAGGGACACCACAGGGACAGGGGAACATCCCAACCCCACAAATGGATCCCAATACCATCAATGGATTCCAACCCCATAAACAGATCCCAACCCCGTAAATGGATCCCAGTCCCATCAATGGACCCTGATGCCCAAGGACAGACCCCAGCCCCACGGACAGACCCCGGCCCCGCTCACCGGACGTTCTTGAGCATGTAGAGCACCTCGGAGGGCAGGTGAGACGAGGCCACATCGAACTCGGTCAGGTCGGCCTCCAGCACCGAGGGCGGCGGCTCCTTCAGCTGCAGCGTGGGCGGCTCCTTCTGGATGCGCAGGAAGCTGGCCGAGACCCTGGGGACAGTGTGGGGACAGTGCCACGGGGACAGCAGGGACACTGCAGGGACATGGGGACAGATCCCGACCCCACAGACAGATCCCACAGACTGATCCCAGCCCCACACGCAGATCCCGGCCCCGCTGCCCGCTCACTTCTTGGCGATGCTGAGCATCTTGAGCTTCTTGCGGGTGCGGGGCCGCGCGGTGCCACTGGCCGGGGTGACATCCACCAGCGATGACGTGGACTGGGACACCTGGCAGAGCGGGGACAGGGACACCGTGTCACTGCAGGGGTGCCACCCCCGGTGCCACCTGAGGGTCACCTGAGGGTCACCTTAGGCACAGAGCCACCCCCAGTGCCACCCCGGTGCCACCCCCAGTGCCACCTGAGGGTCACCTTACGCATGATCTTGCGGCTGTAGAACAGGACCTTGTCCCTCTTGCGGAAGCGGTAGCGTGGTGGCTCCTGTGCGGGCACCTCTGGGGACACACAGGAGGGGACACCGTGAGAGGACAGCGCTGTCACCCCTGTCCCCAGGGCCAGCCCAGGGGTGGCACTTGTCCCTTGTCACTCACTCTTGTGGCGCAGCCACCAGCCCACCACGGCCACGGCCATGACGGTGACGCAGAGGGTCAGGAGGGTGCCCAGCACCTGCGGAGGGACAGGTGTGTCCCCAGACTGTCACCATCTTGTCCCCAATGTCCCCAAGGGATGGGGACAAGCACAGGGGGTGGCGCTGCCAGGGTGGGAGGGGTGTGGCTGTGTTGGGGACCGGGATGTGTCCCCAGGGGACAAGGCTGTGTCCCCTCAGGGCGTGCTGAGCAGCAGTGGGGACATGGGGACACTGGGGACACAGGGATACGGGGACACTGTCCCTGGGGACACTGGTGACATGGGGACACAGGGACATGGAGCTCACCACATGCGTCGGGAGCCGCTCCCGGCTGAAGACGGCCAGGAGCCCCCTCAGCACCGAGCCCTGCGGGGACAAAGGACAGCTGAGCCCTCCCTGTGTCCCCAACCCTGGGGACAAGGGACAGCTGAGCCCTCCCTGTGTCCCCAACCCTGGGGACACCAGGGTGACAGGGACGGGTCCCACCTCGGCCTCCTGCTGCGACTCGCTCTGCCCCATGGCCGGGGGGGGCTGGGCCCATCCAAAATCCTGCCAGAAACCGGGAAAACAGGAAAAATGGGGAAAAACGGGACAAAACAGGAAAAAGGAGCAGTCGGTGACACGTGGTGGCACTGAGGAACAATCAGTGACAAGTGGGTGACACCCAGGTGCCGTCTCCCAGGCCAGGTGTCCCCAAAGCACTCAGGGACAGCCAGTGGCCCAAGGGGACACTGGCGTCCTCTCCCTTGGGGACAGGAACCGTCGCCTTGTGACACCGTGCCAAGGCCACCAGGCGCTGTCACCCGTCCCTGTTGTCACCCCATCAGTGCCACCACCGGGCCAGGCCCTGCTGTGTCCCCGCTGTCACCCTGCCGCCGTCCCCGGTGTCCCCCTGTCCTTCCCAAGGACGCCCCAGGCAGGCGACAGCTGGCACGTGTCACCCCCCCCCGGGGCCTGGTGACACCCCCAGGTGACAACTGCCCCCCTCGTTGTCCCCAACAGCCCTCCCCAAATTACCCCCCTCTGGGGTTTTATTGCCCCCCTCCCAAACTTTATTGCCCCCTCATGGTGTAATGCCCACACCCTCATCTTTATTGCCCCACTTTATCTTTATTGCCCCGTTATCTTTACTGCCCCCCATTCTATTGCCCCACTTTCTTTATTTTCCCCCGGTCTTTATTGCCCCACTTTCTTTATTTTCCCCCGGTCTTTATTGCCCCCCCATCTTTATTGCCCCCCCTTATCTTTTTTGCTCCCCCAGGCCCCTATTGCCCCCACAACCGTTATTGCCCCTCCCGGGGCCGTTATTACCCCGCCACGAGGTAATTTCCCCCCTCACATCTTAATTGCTCCCTCACAAATTACCCCCCCCCACAGGCCCTTATTGCCCCCCCCCCCCAGGCTGTTATTACCTTCTCATTACTCATTTACCCCTCGCATCCTAACTGCCTGCCCATGAATTGCCCCTCCAAAGCCGTTATTGCCCCTCCCATGCCGTTATTGCCCCCTCCTGTGCCGTTATTGCCCCTCCCGGGCCGTTATTGCCCCCCCAGGCCCCGTTGCTTCCCCCCCCGCCTCTCGGTCCCCTCTGCGCGCTCCCCCCCCCACTGCCCTCAGACCCGCCCCCCCCCAAAACCTTCGCTCCCCCCGGACCCCCAGAACCGGTAAAGCCCCCCGGGCCCCCCCCAGAGCCGGTGAAGCCCCCCCCGGGACCCCCCGGCCCCCCCTCACCGGCTGCCGGTCTCGCCCCGCTCCGGCCCTGGCGGCGGCCGCGGCCCCCGCGCGGTCATGGCCCCTTTCAGGCCGCCCCGCCTCCTCTATGACGTCACTCATCTGCGCCTAAGCCGTTGCGGCCGCGCAGCCTTGTTGGGAAGGTCAAACCGCCGTTCTCCAAGGCGGCCGGGCGCCATCTCGGGTGTGGCGTGTGAGCGTGACGTTACTCGGCGCGACTACGCGGGCGCGTGGGGCCGCGAGGGGTCGCCCCGGCGCCATCTTGGGGGTGGCGGGGCAGGAGGGAGGGGACACCCCAAAATTTGGGAGGGAGACACTGAGGGGACATTGCCAAGGGGATGACACCCCAAAATTTGGGAGGGGCGACACCTTCGGGTCTGTCCCCATGGGAATCCCGAGGGGATGGAGAGGGACAGCCCTGTCTCGCTGCGGCTACCCCGGGGTTGCACCTGCTGCCACCTTGTCCCCGAGGGTGGTGGCAGCCGTTGTCACCTTTGGCCACCCCGAGGGTGGTGGCAGCCGTTGTCACCTCTGGCCACCCCGGGGTGACAGACGCTGTCACGTTTGCCGCGCCACGGCCACCCCTGGGTGTCACCCAGGGCCACCCCGGCGGTGACAGCCCCGCGGTGCCACCGTGCCCCCAAAGGCGGGAATTCCCTGTCCCCAAAGGCGCCGGGTCACGGCGGGGACACCGCGACGGCGCCGTCCCCGCGGGGATGGGGGGCAGGAAACGAAACCGCCCCCCGCGTTTCCTCTTCCCCCGGCAGGGAGGAAATGAATGGGGACAAAACGGGGTTTTTGGGGGATGTGAGATGACAAAGTGACAAAGCGCTGCGCTCGGGACAGGGGAGTGGTCTCCAGGTGTCCCCCCTTGTGCCCAGACCCACCTGAGACGCTCAATTTTCCCAAATTCCCACCGGGAAAATTCCCCCCACACACCAAAATTTGGGGAAAGACGCAGAAGCAGCTGGAAAAAAAAAAAATCGTTTAATACAACGGGAGGAGGATTTTGGGGTAAATCCCGGGGATTTCGGGGGCGCTCCCGGCGGATCCGGCCGCACTGGGATGAGCCCCCGGCCCCGCGCACCAGCGCGGGGGAAAATCCCGGATTTCGGGGGTCCCTGGAGCACCCCCCGGGGTTATCCCGGCCTGTCCCGGTGGGAACGCGGCGGGAGCCGCCCACGGGCCGGGAGGGGCCCCGGGACTCGCCCGACAGGTCCGGCGGCGGCCCCGGGGCTCGGGCAGGGCGTGGGAAGGGCCCCACGCGTGTCCGGGCACACGGAGCGCCTGCGGGGACAACGATGGGGACAATGGGGACGGCCCTGGGGGGGGGGCCAGGTATGTATCCGTACCTGGGGAAACGCGGGGGAACCGCGAGGAACCGCACCGCTCGTACCATGGGGCGGCCCTGGGGCAGCCATGGGGTGGCCGTGGGGTGTCCACGAGGCTGTGGGGCCTTGGGGTGGCCGTGCAGTGGCTCCAGGGTGGCCTTAGGGTGGCCTTGGGGTGTCCACGAGGCCATGGGGTGTCCATGGAGTATCCACAGAGTGGCTGTGGGGCCATGGAGTGGCCCCAGGGTGGCCATGGGGTGACCTTGAGGTGGCCATAGCGTGTCCCTAAGGTGGCCATGGGGTGTCTATGGGGTGTCCATGGGGTGTACACAAGGCCATGGGGTGTCCATGAATTATCCACAGGGTGGCCTTGAGGCTGTGGGGTGTCCACAGGGTGTCCACAGGATGTCCATGGGGTGTCCATGGGATGTCCATTAAGCCATGGGGCGTCCATGGGGAGACCATGGGGTGTCCATGGGGTGTCCAAGGAGTGACCATGGGGTGTCCATGAAGTCATGGGGCGTCCCTGGGGAGTCCATGGGGTGTCCAAGGAGTGACCATGGGGTGACCACGGGGCAGCCATGGGGTGTCCATGTCGCACCCCCCGACCCCTCACTGCACTCCCCTACCCACAAACCCCCCCAATCCCCCCATGGTCACCTCCACCCCGCTCCCACCCTCACACAGACGTGGTGCACTCGCGGGTCAGCGGCGCCGTGGGCAGCTCAGTGGCCGGGCCGGCCGGAGCCCTGTCCAGCGAGCTGGACGTGCGCAGCGGGACCCCCGCCCGGCCGGGGGGCTGCCCGCGGCCCCGGGCGCGGCCGCAGCAGCAGAGCACGCGCAGGAACTCGCCGCGCATGTCCTTGCTGCGCAGCATGTAGATCACCGGGTTGGCCGCCGAGTTGAGCGTGGCGAAGGCGAAGAAATAATTGGCGCTGTAGAGCACGCGGCAGGCGCGCACGGGGCACGAGGCGTCCATCAGGAGGATGATGAAGGCGGGCAGCCAGCAGACGATGAAGGCGCCCAGCACGATGGTGACAGTCTTGAGCAGCGCCAGTGTCTGCGCCGAGGCGATCTCGGCGTGGCTGGAGCGCACGATGCAGTAGATGCGCGTGTAGAGCCCCACGATGGCCATGAGGATGAGCGTGAAGATGGTGGTGACGAAGAGCACGTAGCGCTTGGAGTAGAGCGGCAGCACGGTGGAGCAGTCGCCCAGGTCGCTGATGCAGTTCCAGCCCATGATGGGCAGGCTGCCGACGGCGCCGGCGATCACCCAGCAGGCGCCGATGAGCAGCACCATGCGGCAGCTCTTGTCGCTGCTGTACACCTTCACCTTGGTGATGGCCACGTGCCGCTCGATGGCGATGGCCAGCAGGCTGAACACCGAGGCCGCCAGCGTGGCGAAGGCCGTGCCCTCGCGCACGAACCACTGCACGGGCGTCAGGCTGAAGGTGGTGCTGCCCGACAGCAGCGTGTTGGCCATGAAGGCCGCGCCCGCCAGCAGGTCCGAGGCCGCCAGGTTGCCGATGAAGATGTACATGGCCAGGTGCAGGCGCTTGTTGCGGCAGATGGACACCAGCACCAGCAGGTTCTCCAGCACGATGAAGCAGCAGAGCACGACGATGAGCACGGAGCCCACCCAGCGCGAGGGCGCCGCGGCCTCGCCCCCGTCGCCCTTGGTGAAGTTGTAGTGCTCGCGGATCTTGTCGCGGTTCCAATATTCCTTGTAGATGCTCCCCATGGCGGTGGCGGGGGGCAGAGAGGAGGACGAGGCTCAGCGCCGCCGGGACATGGCTCCTGGGGACGGAAATGTCACCTCATTGTCACCAAGGACACCTCGGGGTCCCCCAAGGCTCAGTGCCTCCAGGACATGGCTCCTGGGGACAGAAATGTCACCTTTGTACCACCAAGGAAACCCTGGGGTGACCCAAGGCTAGGGACATGGCTCCTGAGGATGGCAGTGTCACCCCATTGTCACCTCTGTGCCACCAGGTACACCCTGGGGGGACAGCCGGTGTCACACCCCGTTTGTCACACCCAGGTGTCACCCAGGGCCAGAGGGGTGTCACTCACTGGGGTGGCAGGAGGTGACACCGGGTGGTGGCAGGAGGTGACAGACACTCCGGGGGGGAGGGACAGCGGGGATGTCACCGCCGGGTCCCCGTGTCCTCCCTCACCCCCGGTCCCCAGATTTCGGGACCCCCGGTTAGGGCTCCCCCCGCTCCCGCCCCCCCCGTTCCTCCCGTTGCGGGACTCCCGAGAGTTCGGACGGGACCGAGGGCCGGAGCGGGGGAAAGAGCCCCGGAGCCGTCCCGGTACCGGCGTCGGTCCCGTCCCGGTGCCCGCCCGTCCTGGTGCAGTCCCGGAGCCTCCCTGGTGCCGTTCTGGTACCGGAGCTCCCCCGGTGCCGTCCTGGAGCGGTCCCGGTACCAGAACTGCCCCGCTCCCGTCCCGGTGCCGTCCCGGAGCTCCTCCGGTCCCGTCCCCGTCCCGGAGCTGCCCCGGAGACTCCCCGGTCCCGTCCCGGAGCCGTCCCGGTCCCGTCCCGGTACCAGAAGTGCCCCGCTCCCGTCCCGGTGCCGTCCCGGAGCCCCCGTTCCCGTCCCGCCACCGCCCGGTGCCTCGCGCAGCCGCGCCCGGTGCCGGGACACCGCCCCAGGCTCCCGCCGCCCCCGGGACCCCCCCAGGACCGCTCCGGGCCACCCCCGGAGCCTCGTACCGGTGCCGGTGGGAGCCGCCGGTGCCGGTCGGAACCGGCAAGGAGCATCCGCCGCTTCCCCTTCCCCTCGGCCGCCCGCCCCCGGCTCGGAGCGGCCCGGGCGGAGCCAGCGGGGGGAACGGGCGGGGCCGGGGGCGGCGGGACCCCCGGGAATGGCAGACCGGGATCCCAAACCGGGAATGGCCCCAGGAACGGCCGCGGGATCCCAAGCCGGGATCTCAAACCGGGATCCCAAACCGGGATCTCAAACCGGGACCCCAAACTGGGAACTGTCCCGGAATCTCAAACCGGGATCCCAAACCGGGAACGGCCGCAGGAACGGCCCCGAGATCCCAAACCGGGACCCTAAACCGGGATCCCAAACTGGGAACGGCCCCAGGAACGGCACCGGGATCCCAAACCGGGATCTCAAACCGGGATCCCAAACCGGGATCTCAAACCGGGACCCCAAACTGGGAACTGCCCCCGGGATCCCGAGCCGGGAATTGGCCCGAGAATTACTTCGGGAATTGCCCCGGGACCCTGAACCGGGAATTGCCCCCGGGACCGGGACTGGGAATTGCCCCGGGATCCTGAGCTGGGATCCAGCACCGGCAATTGCCCCGGGATCCCGAACTGGGACCGGGACCGGGGTCCTACCCCGGGGAGTCGCGCCGGGATCCTGAGCCGGGGGTGCCGCCCCGGGATCATCCACCGGGATCATCCCCGAGATCCATCCCCTGGAATCCGCCCGGGATCCATCCCCGGACCCCCCGGGATCCCCCCGGGACCCCCGCCCCCTGAGGGGGAGGGGGCGGCGGGGGGGTCACCGGGGCCGCCTCGATCCCGAAATATCCCGGAGCAAATTGGATCAGCGCGGACAAAGCCGAGCTTAGAGCCGGGTTTAGCCGCGGGGGCGGCGCCCGCCGGGGCCGGGAGGGGCTCCCGAGACCCCCCCAGACCCCCCAGAGCCCCCCCAGAGACCCCCGAGACCGGACACGCGCGTGGGGGGACACGGGGACAGGGACCCCCGGCCGGGCGCTGTCACCGCCGGGATTTTGGGGACCTTCGGGGCTTTGGGGACCCCCCCACAGGGACAGGACCCCCCCCCCCGCCCCCCGCCAGCTGCGAGCCAGATGTTGGCGTGGCCGAAACAGCTGGGCAGGGACATTGAGGGGGGGGGGACAGCCGGGGGGACCCCCACCCGTGGGGGTGGAACTTAAACCCCCCCCCCCAACCATGGGGACCCCCCCACCCTTGGGGCCCCCCCCGAGACGCCCCCAAACCCCCCCAGACCCCTCCGCGCGCTTGGGGCCGCTCCGGGGGTCCCGTTCTGAGCCCCCCTCCCCAATTCGGGGGTCCCGGGGGGGTCCCGGGGGTGAGGGAATCCTCGGGGCGGGGGCACGGGGGTCTCGGAGGGGTTTGGGGGCTCTTACCGGTCCCGGGGCCGGTCCCGGCAGCGCTGAGCGCCCGTCCCGGGTCCAGCATGAGCGGGAGGGGGCCGCGGGGGCGGAGGGGGCGGGGCTGGGGCGGGACCACACCCTCGAGGGGCGGGGCCACTGTGTGACATCCCCCCCCATGGCTGGGACCCCCCAAGATTGGGGGGGGACCACAAAACCCAAAAAAAGAGAGCAAAAAAAAAACTTTAAAAAAAAAAACGCCCAAAAAACAGCAGCCCCCCCGCGTGTGTCCCCCCCATTTTGGGTGGGCGACACCCCCAAAATGCGGCGGGGGGGGACACACAAAAGCCCCATCCGTTCTTCTTCTTCTTTCCCCCCCTCCAGGAGGATTTTGGGCGTTTTTTCTCAATTTTGGGGATTTTTTGGGGGCTGGAAAAACTTCCCGGACTTTCCAGGGCTCGTCCCGGGAGGAATTCTGGGGTGGGGGGGAGGATGAATTATTGGGGGGGGCGGATTTGGGGGGTTGGGAAGGGCCCCTCCCCCCAAAAAAACCAGAAAAAATCCCCAAATTTTGAGCGCTGGGAGGGGCCGAGGGGCCGGAGAAGGGATTTAATGAATTTGGATTTAATTGGAACCAGGCGCGGGGTCGGGCTGGGTGGGCGGGATGAGCCCCCCCTTCCCCCCCCAATCCATACGGAATTCCCGCCCCCGGACCCCCGGGATCGGGCGGGGCTGTGGAAACATGGATTGGGGAAAAAAGGAGGAAAAAGAGGATTCCCGAATTGTCCGAACAATCCGGAAAAACGGATGGGGGAAGAAAAGGGGAAAAAAGAATTCCCGAATTGTCCCAACAATCCCGGCCCCGCGAATTCCGGGTGGGAATTTGGGAGAGACCCTGGGGGTGGGGTGGAGCCCCCCGAGGGGGAAATGGGAATGGAGAAATGGGAACTGCGAATGGGAACTGGGAACGGGAACGGGGAAATGGGAATGGGAAATGGGAACTAGGAACTGGGAATGGGAAATAGGGAATGGGGAATGGAGAATGGGAAATGGAGAATGGGAAATGGGGAATGGGAACGGGACCAGGCGGTGGGGATGGGATGGGGAACTGGGAAGGAGCAGGGACACTGGGAATTGGCACTGGGAAGGGACAGGGACACTGGGAATGGACCCTCGTAAGGGACAGGGACATTGGGGATGGACACTGGCACTGGGAAGGGACAGAGACACTGGGAACGGACACTCGTAAGGGACAGGGACACTGGGAATGGACACTGGCACCGGGAAATGGCACTGGACAGGACGGTGGCACCGGGCAGGGACGGTTGGACTGGGGGCGCTGTTGGGGGTCACTGGGGAGGGGTCACTGGGGGTGACACCGGGGCGGGGACACCAGGGGGACACCGTGGGGGGAAATTTGGGGTTGGGGACACAAAGGGGGGGGTCCCCCCTTTCCTCCCCGTTTTCCCGCCGTTCCGCCCCCGCCGGAAGTGGCGCCGCGCGCGCAGTGACGTCACCGCGCCCGTCCCCGCCCCTCGCCTTCCCGCCATGATCCGCGCGGGGGCGGCCGCCCTGAAGGCCTGGAGCCGGGGCCGGGGCTGGGCCGCGGTGAGAACGGCACCGGGAGCGGGGCCGGGAGCGGGGCCGGGCCGGGGGGAGAACGGGCGGGGAGCGACACCGGGAGCGGCCCCGGTACCGGGATGGGAACGGGGAGAACCGGGCGGGGGCGGGGCCAGAGCCCTGGGGGCGGTCCGTGGGCAGGGCCAGGGCCGAGAGGGTGTTGAAATGGGCGGGGCCAGGACAATAAGGGCGGTGAAATGGGCGGGGTCGTGGCTGAGGGGCTGGGTTGGGGCGGTACCAAGTGGGAGCTCGGCCCGGGGGGGTTCGGAGGTCCGGGCCGGGCCCAGGAGCGGGGCTGGGGGGCGGGCGGGGGTCGTGTCCCCCCTCCCCTCAGCCCACGGTTGGTCCCGCCCCCCTGGGGACACCCTGGGGACATTGGGGACACCCTGGGGACACCCTGGGCGTTGTCCCCAATGTTGCTGTCCCGCAGCTCTCGACGGCGCCCCCGGCCCCGCCCGCGGTCCCCGAGCCCCGCAAGGGTGAGTGCGGGGTTGGGGACACCTTGGGGACATCGGGGACATCCTGGGGACAGTGCCAGGGGCTGGGGACAGCCAGGACCATCATGGGGACATCATGGACAGGGCCACCACGGGGTTGGGGACACCTGAATCACCCTGGGGACATCAGAGCTGGCTGCCCGTGCTTTGGGGGGTGCCAGGAGCCGCCTGTGAGGGTCCCCATTGTCCCCAGAGAAGCCCCCAGTGCTGCGAAGCTGCACTGTCCCCACGCTGTCCCCAGTGTCCCCACGTGTCCCCTTGTCCCCAGCACTGTCCCCAGAGGAGCCCCCGGTGGCGTCCCCGGTGCTGAGGAGCTGCAGTGTCCCCGTGCCGTCCCCGCTGTCCCCCGTGCAGGCCTGGGTGGGGTCCCTGCGCCATCCCCAGGACACGCTGCGGGGCCTGGCTGACCTGCACCCCGACGTCTTCGCCGTCACCCCCAGGTGGGGACACCCCGGGGGCTCTGGGGACACGCTGGGGACACCCCCGGGTGGGGCTCTGGGTCAGTGTCCCCCTTCTGTGTCTCCCTCTGTGTCCCCAGGCTGGACATCCTGCACACGGTGGCCACGTGGCAGAAGAACTTCAGGAGGATTGTGAGTGTGGGGAGGGGGTTTGGGGGGAAAAAGAGGGATTTGGGGTGGAAAAAGGGACTTGGGGGCAGAAAATGTTTGTGTCCTCTGTCTGTCCGTCTGTCTGTCCCAGAGCTATGCCCGCATGCGCACTCAGGCCGAGGTGTGGGGCAGGGGGACCATGGGGAGCTCAGGGGGCTTAGGGGTGACTCTGTCTGTCTGTCCGTCTGTCTGTCCCAGAGCTATGCCCGTGTGCGCACCCGGGCCGAGGTGCGGGGCAGGGGCTGTGTGGGGGTCTCAGGGGGTTCAGGGGTGACACTGTCCGTCTGTCTGTCCCTCTGTCTGTCCCAGAGCTATGCCCGTGTGCGCACCCGGGCCGAGGTGCGGGGCGGCGGCCGCAAGCCCTGGCGGCAGAAAGGCTCTGGGCGCGCCCGGCACGGCTCCGTGCGGTCCCCGCTGTGGAGGGGAGGTGAGTGACACCCAAAACCCAGGGATGGGGACACACAGGGGGCTGGGAATGGGGACACGGGTCTGGGGACAGCCTGGGGACATCATGGGGACAAGGACATGGGGGCCGGGGATGTCCTGGGGATGTCTGGGACTGCCCTGAGGACATTGGGGACCACCCCGTGGCACTCTGGGGATATCCTGGACTGCCCTGGGGACCCCAGACCTGGCTGTCCCTGGTTTGGGGTCTCTGGGGACACCCTGGGGACCCCAGGCCTGGCTGCCCCCCTCGGCCCGGCCCATGGGTGGTGTCCCCTGCCTGGGGATGTCACCGTGTCCCCTCCTGGCAGGTGGCATCGCCCACGGCCCGCGGGGCCCCACCAGCTACTTCTACATGGTGCCCATGAGGGTGCGGGTGCTGGGGCTGAAGGTGGCCCTGAGCGTGAAGCTGATGCAGGTACGGGGGTGGCCTGGGGGGGCGGGGGACACCCGGGGCTGGGGACAGGGTGACAACGGCCCTGGTGTCCCCCAGGACGAGCTGCACGTGGTGGAGAGCCTGGAGCTGCCCAGCAGTGACCCCCAGGAGCTGCTGGAGCTGGCACGGGCACGGCGCTGGGGACACTCCGTGCTGCTGGTGGACACGTGAGAGAGGGACACTGGGGACCGTGGGGACATTGGGGACACTGGGACAGGGCTGGGGACACAGAGGGTACTGGGGACAGGGCTGGGGACACTGGGGACAGGGCTGGAGCTGGCATGGGCACGGCGATGGGGACACTCCATGTGGTGGACACGTGAGAGAGAGGGACACTGGGACAATGGGGACATTGGGGACACTGGGACAGGGCTGGGGACAGGGCTGGGGACAGTGGGGATGGCATGTCCATGGATCTGGGGACACCACGGGGACGCCCCATCCCTTTTTCCCCCAGCAATGAATTCCCAGAGAACATCAGCGCCGCGGCCGAGGGGCTCAAATCCATCACCCTCATCCCCGCCCTGGGTGAGCCCCAATCCCCTCGCTCTGACCCCTCCCCAGAGGCACTCTGGGGACCCCGCTGACGTCCCCAACGTGTCCCCACCTGTCCCCACCACGCAGGGCTCAACGTGCACAGCCTGCTCAAGCACCAGACGCTGGTGCTGACCCTGGACGCCGTCGCCTTCCTGGAGCAGCGGCTGCTGTGGCACGACTCGCGCTACTCGCCCCTGGTGCCCTTCTCCCTGCCCCACCGGGACCTGCCCGCGGCCGCCTGAGACCCCTCCCCGTGGGATTTGCCCCTCTCGGGTGGGATTTGTCCCCGCCATGGGGCAGATCCCGTCAGGAAAGGATTTGGGGACACCGCGGCACAACGAGGTTTTGTCCCCTCTCCCTGTCCTGGAGGATTTCCTGGAGCCCCCCCGGGTGGGATTTGCCCCCCCCCGATGGGATTTGCTCCCCCAGACCGGATCCAGCCCCCCCATTCAGGAATTCGGGGCTGTCGGGCGCTGCTATGGCCATTAAAGGGATTTTTTTTCCATTGTTGTTGTTTTTATTTTGGGTGCAATCAGGGGGTTCCCACCTCCTTTTGGGGCTCCCCCCGTGTCCCAACCCCTCTGGGATCCCCCCCCAAATATTCCAGCTCCTTCATCCCAGCTCCCTCCTCAATATCCAAACCCTTTTTGGAGCCCAAACCCTTTTCCAGTCCCTGCTCCTCACCGCGGGTTTTCCCCACGGATTCTGTCCTTTTGGGTGGAATTTTGGGAATTTCGGGGCCGTGGTGGCGGAGGGATTTTTGTGGGTGTGTCTCACCCCCCCACAAATGTCCCCAAGTGTCCCCATCCCCTCCCAGACCTCGGGAAGGTGGGAGCCGGAAAAGGAGGAAATTCAGGAAGAATAAATTCTGGCCTCACCCAATTCCTGTGAAATTTGGGGCAGGGGGGAAACCTGGGAATGCCTGCACTGGGGGGGGGGGGGGGGTGTTGAGGTTTTTGGGGAAATTTTGGGGGTCCCGAGGGGAATTTTGGGAATCCCAGTGGCCCCCTGGGGTCCCGGGAGTGCTGGAGAGGGCTTTTGGGGCAAAATCCCAGGAAAAAAATCGGGAAATCAGGAATTTTGAGGGGGCCGGGGACCCAACTGGGGGGGAACTGGGACACAACTGGGAGGAACTGGGACCTTCCTGGGTGCCCGCGTATCCCAGGGAACCGCTGGAATTCCGCAACTCCCTCCTCCTCCTCCTCCTGGGTTTTTTTCGGGGGCCTCCCGGCCCTGCCCATCCCGATCCCGGTGATTTTGGGGGGTTTTCCCAGTTTTTTCCGGTTTTTTTCCGGTTTTTCGCGGTTTTCCAGGTGAGGTTCCAATTCCGGGAATCGCTCCCGGCTCTGGGGCAGCTCCGGAGCCGTTTCCTGACCCGCCCGGGAGGCGACCGGAGGGGACAGGAGGCGACAGGGACACGGAGAGGCCGCAAATGGGGCTGGGGGGGGACAGGGGGACACCCCAGGGGGGGTCAGGAAGAGGCCGGGGGGGACAGGGGCCCCCGGCGGAAGGCGACAATGGCAGGAGGGGACGCTGGCACCGGGCCACGTCCTGCGGGGGGCGATGGTGGGGGTGGCAGGGTGGCACGTCCTGTCGACGCGAGGGAGCTGGCAGCGCCTTGGCGTCCCCTCTGTCCCCGCCCCTGCTGCCCCTGACCCGCGCGTTCCTGTTGTCCCTGTCCCTCCCCGGTGTCCCTGCCACCCCTGCTGTCCCTGCTCTGCCCTGTGTCTCCCCTGACCCCATTCCCCCAGGTCCTTGGAATTCCATCCCAGCGTCCCTGTCCTGTCCCCCATCCCCGTTCCCAATGTCCCTGTCCCCAGTGTCACTGTGCCTCCCGTGGCCTCCGAACCCCGGCCCTGGCAGGAGGCTCCGGCATTCCCGAAATTCCAGGGACAAGGACAATCCAGGGCATGGCGGTGGCACGGCCGCGGGGAGGGAACTGTCCCCTGCACGGGGGGGATGTGACACCCCCGGGCTGCAGAAGTGAAACCCCGCGGCTGGGACAAGTGTCACCGGCCTGTCCCCTCCTGCAGCTGGGCTGGTGGCCTGGAGGTGACAGGAGGGAGGGTGGCAGGGCTGGGTGCCACCACCGGGCACTGGGGACACCGTGGGACACCATGGGGACATCAGGGATGGGGTGTCCTGGGCCTGGAACCACCCTGGGGAAACCCTGGGGACGTCAGGGATGTTCCCACGGTTCCAGGGGTGACACAGAAATCCCCTGATGTCAAAAAGCGACAGAATAGAGGAAGTCGCAGCCCCGGTGACACCAGCACCCAATGGTGGCCTCGGGAGCCACCCCCGTGGGTGACATGCAGGTGACAGGCGGGTGACAGCCCCGTCACGAGCTGGGGGTGACGCATCAGGGGGCTCAAAACTGAGACCCCCCCGCCGGTTTGGGGGCACAGGGTGACAAGGAGGGGACAAGGGGGACGGGGCAGGAGGGGCAAGAGGGAAAGAGGGGCAGGAAAATTGTCCCATCCTGAGAGAGGGGACAGGGAAATTGTCCCATCCTAGGACAGGGAAATTGTCCCATCCCGGGACAGGGGGACAGGAATTGCCCCGGGGGGGGCAGCAGAGGCCGAAGCCCTCCCCGGGCAGCCCCTCGAGCCCCGGCGCGTCCCACGCAGCCCCGGAAATCCCCGGGGGCGGGCCGGGGATAAAAGCGGCGAGCGGGACGGGCGGACAGACAGACGGAGAAAGCGCGGGACGGACACGGGGACGGCGGTGCGCACCCAGAGCTCACCCGGAAACCCCGACCCGGCCGGGCCCGGAACGGCCCCAAAGGATCCATCCCGGAGAGCCCGAACCGAACCTTCCCGGGGAACCCGAACCGAACCTTCCCGGGGAACCCGAACCGAACCTTCCCGGAGAGCCCGAACCGAATCTTCCCGGGAAACCCGAACCGAACCTTCCCGGAGAGCCCGAACCGAAACTTCCCGGGGAACCCGAACCGAACTTTCCCGGGGAATCCGAACCGAACCTTCCCAGTTCTCCCGGAGAGCCCGAACCGAAACTTCTCGGGGAACCCGAATTGAACCTTCCCGGTGCTCCCGGGGAACCCGAACCGACCCAACCGTAGAACCCGAACCGAAACTTCCGGAGGTCCGGACCGGCGCCGGTTCCAACCCAGAGACCCTGAACCCGCCGCCCCCCACCGGCCCCCCGGTGCTCCCGGCGCATCCCGGCGCTCCCGCGGCACCGGGAGCCGCTGACCCCGCCGGCATGGTGGCCCCGGCGCTGCTGGCGCTGGCCCTGGGCGCCCTGGGTGTCGTGGCAGGTGAGGGGACACGGCGGGTGGCACCGGGCGGGCGGGGGGTGCCGGGGACCGGGCGTGCGGTTCCCGCCTGTCGCCGGTGTCGCCGTTTGTCGCCGGTGTCGCCGCGCCCGCGCTGCCGGTGGCGCAGTTGTCGCAGCCCCGCCGCGCGCGGTCGTTGCCCCCCGCCTCGGGATGGAGCGGGGAATTTTGTTAAATTCTTGCGAAATTCATAAAAGCCACCGGGATTTTTCTTCCCCCGTCCCTCCCGCCCTCCCTTCCTGAGCCCATTCCGGGAAAAGGAGGGACGGTTCTGCTCAGGGGCACCGGAAAATCGCGGCCCCCGCCGGGGAATCCCCCGGGCCTCGGGCGGGGACTCAGCCCGGGGGGCTCCCGAGGGTCCGCGGGGGCTTCCTCCGCAATTTCGGGGGGCTTCCTCCGCAATTTTTGGGGCCTTCTTCCGCATTTTGGGGGCTTCCTCTGCATTTTTGGGGGTTTCTTCCACATATTTGGGGGCTTCCTCTGCATTTTTGGGGGCTTCTTCCGCACTTTTGGGGGTTTCCTCTGCACTTCAGGGGTTTTTTCTCTGCCTCCTCTGCACTTTGGAGGCTTCTCAGCCACCCTAGGCGGTTTCCTCTGCTTCCTGGGGGAGCTTCACCCGAATTCTGGGGGCTTCCTCAGCAGCCCGGTGACGTCGGCTGGGGATGTTTTGCTGGGAAAACACCGAAATTCAGGGATGAGGATGAGCCTGGGCGTTTTCCCCACCCCCAGACGTCTCCACGAATTGGGAATCCCTGGCTGGGGAAGCTCCCTGAGGTGCACAAAGGACCCCCAACCCCTTCCAGGACACCCCAGATTTCGGGATTCCTTCTCCAGGAGGAGCCCAGGGATGGCTGGATCCGATTTTGGGATTTTTGGCCCCAGTGTTTGAAGTGTGTGGAATTTGGAGGCAGGGCTGGGGGCTTTCTTGCTGTTTTCCCCGTTTTCCCCCATTTTCCCCCCATGGCTCACCCCAGTGTCCCGTCCAGTTCCAGTGCCCCCCGAGGGTCCCCTCGTGTCCCTGTCAGCCTCAGACGCGGTGGTGAGGATGCCGTTCAAGGTCACCTGCAGCATCAGCCGCGCCGTCCCCGCCACCAACGTCACCATCACCGCCAACAACCGCAGCTGGCCGGTGACACTGAGCCAGGACGGCCACCAGGCCACCGCCGAGGTCACCGTCACCGAGAGGAGCAGCGTCCAGCTGGGCTGCACCATCCACGCGGGCAGCAGGAAGCTCCAGACCAACACCACCATCCAGGTCTTCTGTGAGTGACCACGGTGACACCACGGTGCCACCAAGCATTGTGAGAGAAATTCCCTGATTGCTGTTACCGTTCCATGGTAACGATGCTGTCACCCATAGATGTCCCCGTGCCGCTGCTGAATGTCACCAACACCGCCAAGGCTGGCACTGAGCTGAGGGGACAATGCTCGCTGCCACCTGGAGCCGTCAGTGACATCCAGGTGAAGGTGGCGGCCACCGGCCACGGTGTCCTGGTGGATTTTAAAAAGCCCCCGGTGACCTTCAGCCTGCCGGTGCGAGAGGAGGATGCAGGGGGGCGGCTGGTGGTGACCTGTGAGGCCAAGATGCACCCGGACCCGTTGAGGACCAAATCCCAACAGATCCACGTGCTGGGTGAGAGCGCGGCCACTGTGTTCCCGGCCCCTGGGCCACATTTTCCTTGTCCCCATCCCTCCTCTTCCTGGTCCCCATCCCGGCTCTTCCTGATCCCCAGCCCGCCTTTTCCCGCAGTCAAACCTCGGCTGGACATGGGGCTCTGCCCCCCGCAGCAGAACTGGACGGAGGGGCAGGACGGGATCCTGAACTGCAGCGCCAAGGGCACACCTGAGCCGCAGGTGAGCTGTTCCAAGGATGGGAATATCCTCACCCCTGGAATATCCCATCCCATCAACCGCGCCCACGCCGGGACCTACCTGTGCCGGGCCACCAACGATCTGGGGACGGCCGAGCGCAACGTCACCGTCTGGGTGCAGTGTGAGTCAGGGGGCCTGGGGCTCCGGGGGGTCTTTGGGTTTTTTGGGCTTCTGGGGCCTTTGGGGTTTTTGGGTTCCTGGTGGTTCTGGGGGTTCTTTGGGATATTGGGGGTCCTGGGTGGTCTTGGGGGTCTTTGGGGTTCTGGAGAACTTGGAGGTGTTTGGGGTTTTGGAGGTTTTGCGGGTTCTGGGGGCCATGGGTGTCTCAGGCCCTGGAGATCTTGGAGGCCTTTGGGGTTTTTGGGCTCCTGGTGGTCCCGGGGTGCAGCAGCCCCCTCCCCACTGACCCTGGCCCCATTTCCCCCCAGATGACGCCTCGGTCCCGCTGCTCCCGGTGCTCCTGGGGACGCTGCTGCCGCTGGTCGTCGTCATCCTGAGCCTGGTCGCGGGCTACCTCCTCTACGGCCAGGGCAAGAAGGGCGAGTACCGGCTCTGGAAGCGGCACCGGCGGCCGGACGCGCAGCCCCTGCGGCCCCTGGGCGACTCCGCGGCCGCTCCCAACGGATCCGCGGCCCCGTAGGCGGGGAGAGCCCGTGGAGGGGCCGGGAGCCCCTGCCCGTCCCTCCGCCGCGGCCACCGAGGGGACGGCGACAGCGGGGACCGGCCAGGGCCAGCGCGGGGGACGCGGCTCCCAGGCTGGGATGGACTGGAATGGACTGGGATGCCCTGGGATGGACTGGGATGCACTGGGATGGACAGATCCAGCGGGGCCCCGGTGTGGATCGCCGAGTTTCGCTCCAGATTTTATCCCTCGAGTGTTTTTTGGGGTGGATTTGGTTATTTTGGAGGTCTTGGAGCTCCCCGGGCAGAGCATCCTGGGTTGAATCGCGGGGATTTCGGAGCTGGCGGGAGGACAAGGAGCAGGAGGTGGGACAGAGAGGCGACAGTGATGACACGTACCCCCAATAAACGCTGCAGGTGGCATCCACTGGGGCCAGGAGTTCGCAGTTCCGGGGGCTTCACGGGGAGGGGGTGGCCGGGCCATTGTCCCACCCGGCGGGGACATCGCCGCTGTCCCGGTGTCCCCAGCCCCCGCTCCAGGTGCTGCCGTCTGTCGCTGTCGCTTCGCCCACGCGCGTCCCGGAGCCGCCCACGCGGGGAGGGCTCCGGGGGCGTTCGGGGAGGGGCTTTTTTTGGGGGGGGGGGCGCGTTCGTGAAGCGCCGAGCACCGGGCGGGGGTGGGGGGGACTGGGGGGGGTCGGCGTGGGCGGGGGGAGGAGCAGCCCCGCGGGACCGGCGGCGCGCGCGGCAGCGGAGGAGCTGCCTTCGGCCTCAGCCGCCTCTTCCTCCTCTCCCCCATCCTCCTCTTCCTCTTCTCCCTTCCCCATCCTCCTCCGCTTCATCCCCATCCTCCTCTTCCTCTCCACCCCCCGCCCTCCCCGTCGCCTCCGTCCTCCTCCGCTTCATCCCCCTCCCCATCCTCAGCCTCCTCTTCCTCCCCCTCCTCACCGTCTCCATCTCCCTCTTCATCCTCCCCTTCTCTCCTCCCTCCTCGCCGTCTCCATCCTCCTCCGCTCCATCCCCGTCCCCATCCTCCTCCTCCTCCTCCTGCTCTTCCTCCCACCCTCCTCCTCCTCTCCCGATGGGCCCCCCCGGCCCGGCCACGCGGCTCTTGCCCCCCCTCGTTCTGGCGCTCGCAGGTAAAGGGGGGAGGGGCTTGAGGGTTTTTTTTGGGGGGCGGGAGGACCCTCCAGAAGGGGGAGGGGGCGTCTCTGAGGATCCCAAAAACCAGCGACCATTAACGGAGGGGGGGAGGGAGGGGAGGGGAGCCCGAAATCAGCAGCGACTTTTATTGGGGGGGGGGGGGGCACACCACCCTGGGGACCCCCAGCGACCCCCCCCAAAATACCAGAGTCCTTTTAGTGTTGGGAAGGTGCACACAGGGACCCCCAACCCAATAGTGGGGACACTTAAAACTGGGGGGGGGTCACACGCAGGGACCCTCAGGACCCCAAAATCAGAGTGACCTTTAGGACTGGGGGGGCTGGGGACACACGGGGACACCCCCAGGACCTGGCAATTTGGGGGGGGGGGGGTGTCAGTCCAGGTTCACCGGGGTCTCCCCCATCCGGACCTGGGGGCACTGCCCGTGGTGGGGGTCTCGCAGGGGTCGCCCGGGGCACCTTCACGGTGGTGGCGTGGCCGCGGGTGGCCGTGGTGGCCTTCGGGGGCTCGGTGACCGTCAACTGCAGCCGCAGCGCCTGCCCGGAGGGCGACACCAACGCCACGCTGGGGCTGGAGACCGCCCTGCCCGCGACCCCCGGGCCCGGGGGGCTCCGCTGGCAAAGCTTCCGCCTCCACAACGTGTCCCGGTGGAGCCCCGGCCCCGTCACCTGCTCCGGCCGCTGCGGCGACACCGAGGCCAACGCCAGCGCCGGCGTCCTCGTCTACCGTGAGTGCCTTGGGGACACTGAGGGGACGCCGAGGGGACACCGTGGTGGCACCAGCTTCGTCCCGTTCCCCAGAGCTGCCGGAGCGGGTGGAGCTGGAGCCGGTGCCGGCGGCGGCCGTGGGGGACAGCCGGAACCTGACGTGCCACGTGCGGGCGGTGGCCCCGCTGCGGAACCTGACGGTGACGCTGCGGCGCGGCGCCGAAACGCTGCGCACCGAGAGCTTCGCCGAGGGCGCCGAGGGCAGCGCCAGCGTGGCCGTGAGCCACGTGCTGACCGTCACCCGCGGCGACCACGGCCAGGACGTCACCTGCCACGCCGAGCTGTCGCTGCGGCCGCACGGGCCCCTGTTCGCCCGCGCCGCGGTGCCCGTCACGCTCTCGGTGTTCGGTGAGCGGCGGCCTCGTGGCGGCCTTGTCCCCATCGCGGTGACCTCGGGGTCACCCTCCCGGTCATCGGGACCCTGTCCCTGGCTCTGGGGACGTGTCCCGGTCCCGCTGACCCCGTGTCGCCCCCGGTGTCCCCGCAGCTCTCCCGGAGCCCCCCCAGCTCCAGGCCCCCGCCATCCTCGAGGCCGGTACCGTGGCCAACGCCAGCTGCCGCATCACCGGCGCCTTCCCGGCCGGGGACATCCGTGTCACCGCCGCTCTGGATCAGGAGCCGCTGAACGTCACGGTGGCGGTGGCCGGGGACACGGTGACGGCCAGCACGGCGCTGTCCCCGCTCATCCCGGGCCCGCGGGAGCTCAGCTGCACGGCCGCGGTGGCCACGGCGGCGCGGACGGCGCGGAGGCAGCTCCACGTTTACCGTAAGGCACCGGTGGGGAGGGGGCGGCGGGGGCACCGCGGGACCCCGAGATCGCCTCGGATCCATCGGTGGGACCTTCCCGCAGGATTCCCCGCGCCCGCCCTGGAGCTGAGCCCGGCCCCGGCCGCGGCGGGCAGCGAGGTGACCGTGTCGTGCCACGCCGGGGCCACCGAGCCGCCCGAGGCGCGGCTGCAGCTCCGCGATGCGGACGGCGGGGTCCTGGCCGAGGGCCCCCAGCCCCGGCTGCAGCTCCGGTTGCTGGCCCGGCGCGACGACGACGGCCGCGAATTCCGGTGCCGGGCCAGCCTGGCGGTGGGCGACAGCGTGGTGACAAAGGACGCGGACGCGCGGCTGGCGGTGCTCTGTGAGTGTCGCGCCAGCCCGGCCCCGTCTGCCCCTCCCGGCATTCCCCAAATCCCTTTTTTCCTCCCCAGATCTTCCCGAAATCCCGGCCAGCGGCTGCCCCGGTAACCGCACGTGGGTGCAGGGAGCGCGGGAAGCGCTGTCCTGCCGCGCCACCGGCAACCCCGCGCCCACCGTGGTGTGCGGCCGCGACGGCGCCGCCGTGGCCACCGGCGAGCCCGAGCTGGTGACCCGGGCCCGAGCGGGCACCTACGTGTGCAACGCCACCAACGCGCTGGGGACGCGCAGCCGCCGCGTCACCGTCCGCGTGGAGTGTGAGTGGCACCGGGGTCGGGGTCAGGGGTCCCCTCGGTGGCCGCCGCGGTGACCGGGCGGCCTCTGTGTGTGTGTCCCCTACTCAAGATGAGCCCACGATGTCCGAGTCGGGGTGTCCGGCACGCCGGGTCTGGGTGGAGGGACAGCGGCGGGAGCTGGAGTGTCGCGCTGATGGGGACCCGCCGCCCAGCACGCGCTGTGCCCGCGACGGTGGCACCCAGCACGGGGTCACTCGAGACGGTGGCACTCACCACGGTGGCACCCAGCACGGCGGCACCCGCGACAGTGGACCCCGAGATGGTGGCACCCGCGACAGTGGACCCCGAGATGGTGGCACCCGTGACGGTGGCACTCAAGATGGTGGCACCCGAGATGGTGGCAGCCACCACGGAGGGGTCGCCCGCGGCCGCGTGGTCACCCGGGCCGATGGCGGCCGCTACGTGTGCAGGGCCACCAACAGGCACGGAGTGGCCGTGAGGAGCGTCCTTGTCACCGTGGAGTGTGAGTGTGACACCGGCGAGGGGACACCGGGGTGTGCTGGGGGTGGGGATGTGGCGGGGACCGGGACCGGGATCTGGGAGGGGACAGGGATGTCACATCCATGCCCGGAATTCCAGAGCCGTGCCGGGATGAGGATGGGGATGAGGATGGGGATGAAGCCGAGCCCGGCTGTGCTCGGACCGGTCCCGGCGGTGCCGGAGGCTCTCAGTGGATCCCGGGAGGGTGGGGGCGGCCTCACGGGGGTCCCCTGGCCCCATCACCCCCATCCCCGTTTTCCAGACCGGCCGAGCCTCGGCGAGCGCGGCTGCCCCGAGCGGCGGCGGTGGCTGGAGGGGACCCCGGCCGAGCTGGGCTGCGCCGCCACCGGGAACCCCCCGCCCCGCGTCACCTGCGCCAAGCTGGGCGAGCCCGGCAACGCCACCGAGCCGGGCCACGACAGCTGGGACCCGGCCCGGGCCACCGCCAATGTCACCCGCGCCCACGCGGGCACGTACCAGTGCCGGGCCACAAACGCGCACGGCTCCGCCGTCCGCAACGTCTCCGTGGCCGTGGAGTGTGAGTGCGGGGGGCGATTCTGGGGGAAAAACCCGGTGATTCGGGGCAGCCTCGGCACCGGCCGCCGTTCCCTTTGGCGCAGACGGCCCCGCCGGTGTCACCGTGCGCGTCCTGCCCTCCGCCAACGTCACCCGCGGCAGCGGCTTCACCGTGGACTGCGGCGCCGAGGGGGTCCCGGCGCCCACCTACACCTGGGTGCTGCCCCCCGCCCCAAACCTGCGCTGGGCCGCCGACAACCGCTCGGTCACGGTCACCGGCGCCACCACGGCCAACCGGGGGCTCTACACCTGCACGGCGAGCAACCGGCACGGCCGGAGAGCCGGGAGCATCGTGGTGCGGGTGGACGGTGAGTGGGCACGGGGGGTCCCAGGGCGGTGGTACCGGCTCTGCCCCGGTGTTACCGGCGGCTCCCCGGTGCTACCGGCGCCTCCCGCCCCGCAGAGAGCTGGCTGGTGCTGCTGGCGGCGCTGGGAGCGCTGGGCGCGGTCGCGGCGCTGGGGCTGGCCGTGGCCGGCGGGTATTACCTCAAGAGCACGGCGTGCAAGAAGGGCGAGTACAACGTGCGCGACGCCGAGGGCTCCTCCGAGGCCGCCTGCCTGCACCGGCACCGGGACCCCCGTGCCGAGGTGTTCGGCATCCAGCTGAGCCCGCCGTGACTGGAACCGGCACCGGAACCGGCCGGCCGGGAGCCCCAGAGCCGGGATTTGGGGTGGTTTTGGGGGATTTTGGGAGGGCGAGGATTCATCTGGAGGTGCTCGCTGGCAACGGCACGACCGCGGGGAGGGTTTGGGATCCGGTTTGCCCAGCCGGGACCGGAACCGGGACTGGAACCATGCCCGTCCCCGTGGGGTTTGGGGACCCCCCCTCCCCGCCCCACCCCAGGGTTTTTGGGGGGATTTTGGGGGGCACAACACCCAGGACCGAGCGTTCCCCCGAGGGTTCCTCTGTCCCCACCCTGGCCCGGTGGGGAGGGGGTTTGGGGGTCCCCACAGAGCCCCCGAGGGGATTTTGGGGCGATTTGAGGGGTTTGGGAGCCGCGCCGAGCGTGGCACAGGCACCACTCAGGGATGGGCCGCACCCAATAAAGGATCAATAATCGATCAATACACGATCGATAACCGATCAATGAACGATCTCGTGCTCACGGGGGGCACCGTCCGCTGTCCCCCTCCAGCTCCCCGGCCTGGCCACCTCCTTGTCCCCAAGCCCCACCTCTTGTCCCCCCACCTGGACCCCCGTCCTTGTCCCAAACCCCTCCAAAGCAGGACCCAAACGAGCCCAATTAGTAATCGATTAATTAACGAGCCAACGCTCGTTATCCCAAATCCAGAACCCCGGGGATATTTTTTTTCAGGGGGGGGAGTTGTCATTCTGTCACCCCCCTGGGACTGGACCCCCCCTCCTTGGGGGGCAGTTTGGGTACGAGTGCCGAAATGTGAGGGTGGCCTTGGATGAGGGGGAATAATTTATTTTTTGGGGGGGTTCCCCTTCCCTGGGGGGTTCGGGGGGTCCGGGGGTTTGCTCCCAGGGGTCAGTGGGGTTTGGGGTCAGTGGGTTTTTGGGGTGTCCCCTCGGGGTCAGTGGGTTTCAGGGGTGCCCCTGGGGTTCGGTGATCGTCCCTCAGGGTCAGTGGGGTTTGGGGTCAGTGGGGTTTTTGGGGTCCCCCCGAGGTCAGTGGGTTTTAGGGCTTTGCCCCGGGGTCGGTGGGTTTTTGGGGTCCCCCCGGGGTGTCAGTGTGGTTTGGGGTCGTGCCCTCCCGGGTCAGTGAGGTTTTGGCTCAGTAGGGTTTTGGGTCAGTGGGGTTTGGGCTAATTGGGGTTTCTGGGGTCAGTGGGGTTTGTTTGGGCTCAGTGGGTTTGGGGGTTCCCTCCGGGGCTCAGTGGGGTTTTTGGGGCTCCCCCCGGGGTTTCTGGGGTCAGTGTGGTTTGGGGACGTGCCCGTCCACGTAGAAGTTGCGGGTGAGGCGGGGCAGGGCGATGCGCGCCCCCTCCAGCGCGGGGCTCAGCCGGAGCTGGCAGCCGAGCCGCGAGTTCTCCTGCAGCAGCGGCGCCTGGTCCAGCAGGTCCTCCTCCCTGCGGGGCACCGGCACCGGTAACGGGGAACCGGGTAACGGGGGGCACCGGGGGAACCGGGTACCGGCAATACCGGGGGGGTCCTTACCGCTCGTCCGGCGCCGGGAGCCGCCCCAGGTGCGGCTCGCTGATGTAAACGTGGCAGGTGGAACAGGCCAGCGAGGCCTCGCAGGCGCCTGGGGGAGCGGGACGGCCCGGTGAGCACCGGGAAAACACCGGGACCGCTCTGGAAACCCCCCGAGAACCCCCCGTTAGCACCAAGACCCTCCCAGCAGCACCGAAACCGCCGTGGGACCCCTCTGTCAATACCGGGAGTGTCCCGGAGCCCCCTTCCCCCAGTCCCGTTCCCGGTCCCGCCCCCGTCCCGCTCCCGTTCCCCGTCCCGTTCCCGGTCCCGACCCTCCAGCTCCAGCCCGTGCCGCTGCGCCAGGTGCAGCACGTTGTCACCGACTCTGCCGCGCACCGGCACCTGCCGCCCCTCCCGGTCCACGAAGACGACGTTAACCCTGAGGAAAGGGGGGGGGGACATACGACACCGGGCTCAGCACCGGGCCCCGGTTCCGTTCGGGCGCCGCCGCCCCGGGAGGGCGTTCCCGGTACCCACACGGCGGCCTCGGGCTCCTCGGCGGGGGCGCCGCCGCTGCTGAGGCTGCGGGAGACGCCCCGGAGCAGCCGCCGCGTCACGGAGCCGCCGCTCGCCGCCGCCATGGGCGCCGCCATGATGGGCGCCACGTGACCCCCCCCACGTGACCCAAAGCGGGCGGGGCCAAGAGGAGCGGTGTCTGCGCTGGGTCCTAAAGCCCGGCCGCGGATTTGGGGCGAAACTGGGGACTTTTGGGGGGATATTGGGGAATTTTGGGGGTCCAGGGGGAGTTTGGAGGGGTCAGGCACGAGAGGAGGGCCCCTGTGATGGGAAGGGGGGTGTTTTGGGCGGGTTCTTGGTGATTTTTTGCGAGCTTTTGGTGTCTGGGGTTTTTTTTGAGGTTCCCTGCCCCACTTTTGCCCGGCCCAAAATGGGGAGGGGGTGCAAGGGGTTTCCCCCGAAATAAAGGCACAGCAGAAATAACGAAATGACACCGAAATAATTAAAAAAAAAAAGGGTGGGGGGCAGAGATATAAATAGAACTTTATTTTGGGGGGAGAGGGATGGGGGGGACACAGCCCCCCCAAATCCCCCCTTACAGCAAAACCAGACAGTAAAAACAGGGAAAAGAACTCAAATCCTGGGAAATCCCCCCAAAAAACGAAGGAGAAAGGAGGAAGATTTGGTCGATTAAAAAATAAAACAGCGTTAAAGTAAAAAGGCCGATTTTACCCCAAAAAAAAAGCGTAAAACGGCAGCGGCTCCAGTTGTAAAAAAAGGGGAAACACAAAAAAAATAAACAGCAAAAAAAATCCACCCAGTGAAATGTTTAAAGAGAGGGATTGGACCCCAAAAAAGGGGGAAACACCAAAAAAAATTGGGGAAACCCCACCCCAAAACCAACCCCAAAACAGGGAAAAACCCCAAAAGTGGGAAAAAAGTGGAAATCCGCCCCCCCAAAAAAGGTTGGAATTGGGCTTGAGCCCTGGAATTTTGGGGACCCCCACCCAAAAGCAGCAGTTAAGGCAGGGAGCGTTTCTGGGGGGCTCCAGGGGCTGCTCTGGGGAGGGGGAGGCAGAAAAAAAAACCCCAAAAAATTTAAGGGATTCTCCCCAAATCCTTCAAGGGGCAATTAAAAATCTTAAAATTTTAAAAACAAAACCCGCAAAAAATAAACCCCAAAAAACCCCAAAAAAAGGGGATTAAAACAAAAAGAATGAGAAATAAAATCCCGATGAAAATAAAGCAAAAACCAAGGCGGATTTGGGCAGGACTTCTAGATTTTGGGATTTTTTGGTTTTTTTTTTTTTTTTTGGGTTTGTTTTTAAAAAATGTTATCTTTGTGGGGGTTTTTTTTGAGGATATTTTGAGTTTTTTGGGTTTTTTGGGGGATTTTTTGGGGTTTGTTTTGGGGTTTTTTTGGGAGGCTTTCCCCACTAAAATATCCTTTTTCTCTTCAGGTAGGAGTCGGCGTAGTGGCCCCCCAGGCCCTGGGAGTGCTGGCCCACGTAGGAGCCCTCGGGGCTGGGCTCGGGCGACGGCAGCAGGTGGGAGAAGCCCCTCTTGTGCCCCCCTAGCGGCGTCTGAAAAATGAGAATTTCCGGTCATTTTGGGCGAGTTTTAGGGCTTTCGAAAGGTTTTTTGTGGTTTTGGGGGGTTTGGTACTTGGGGTGAGAGCTGGGGGAGCCAAGGCGAGGATGGAGTCGGAGCTTGGGGGGATGGAGATGGCCTGGTGGGGAAACAGCAAAAATAAAGTGGTTTTAGGGAGTTTAAAGGGTTTTTAAGGTTTTTTAAAGGATTTTAGGAGATTTTTAATGGATATTGGGGTTTTTAACATTTTAATGGATTTTGAAGGATTTTAAAGAGATTTTGAAAGGATTTTATGGAGACTGTAAGGAATTTTTGGATTTTAAGGGGATTTTTGAAAGGATTTTAAGGAATTCTAAGGATTTTAAGGGGGAAAAAGGTCTGGGATGAAAATCATTAAATTGAAGGATTTGATGGATTTTAGGGGATTAGTAACAGAATTTGAAGGATTTAAGGGAAAAAGGGCAGGGGGCGCTGCAGAATTTGGGGAGGGGTCTCACCTTGCTGAGGTGGCTCTGCTTGAGCCCGGCCTGGAGGCCACTGGTGAAGTAGGAACTGGGGGATCCTGAGAAAAAGGGGGGCCCTGGGGGTCCCAGACCCCCCCTGTCCAACCCCGAGGAGGAGGAGACCTGCAAGGGGAGCACAGGCAGCTAAAACCCCCCAAAATACCAAAAATCCCGAATTTGCCCCCAAAAAAGTCGGATTTTTACCTTGTGCCTGCCGTGCCCGAAGCCCCCCAGGATGGAGCCGTGGTCGCGGGGCTGGGGGAAAATCCGGGACCCCAAATCCTGCCCGGGGGAAATTGGGGGGTTTAGAGGGGGGGGATCCCCCAAATTCCCAGGAAAATCAGGGATTTGGGGGTTTTATCCTCAATTTAAAACTCCCCAAAACCTCCCAATTCCAACCCAAATTTTCCCCTGACCGGGAAGTCCATGGCGAAGGCGTCGGGCGGGGGGGTCCCAGAACTCCAGGTTTCACCTTAAACCCTTTTCCTGGAAAAAAAATAAGCATGGGATTGTTTAAAGAGGGAAATCTGCCCCAAAAAGAGGGGAAATTTCTGGGGAAAAAAGGGAAATTTCTGGGAATAAAAAGGGAAATTTCTGGGATAAAAAAGGAAATTTCTGTGAATAAAAAGGGAATTTCCTGTGACTCACCTGCAGGCGGGCGTGGGCAGGAGGCTCTGCAGGTTCAGGTAGGGATTGAGGGGGATCCTCAAATCCTTCGGGGGCTCCCCCAGGAGAGAGACCTGGGAGGGAATTTGGGGGGGCTCAGGGAGGTCCTGGAGGGGGTTTGGGGCTCCTGGAGGGGTTTGGGGGGATCCTGGGGGAATCTGGGGGCTCCACGGGGGCTCAGGAAGCTCCCAGAATTTTTGGGTCCCATCCCAGATTTTTGGGGGTCCCACCCCTGATTTTTTGGGGGTCCCACCCTGGGATTTGAAGGGGAAATCTACCTCATTGTTATTGGAGGTCCCATCCCAGAATTTGGGGTCCCACCCCCGAATTTTTGGGGTCTCACCCTGGATTTTTGGGGGGAAGCCCATCCCATTGTAACTGAGCTCTCATCCCAGAATTTCCGGGGTCCCACCCCGGATTTTGGGTCAGGGGGCTGCTCACCGTGGGGGCGGGGGCTCCGCTCTCTCCCTGCTGGGCTTTGGGGAGGGGCTTTGGGAGGGGTTTGGGGAGGGGTCCCAGCCCCGGGGGGGTCCCGGGGGGTCCCAGCGCCGCCTTCTCCTGCGCCAGGAACGGGGCCAGGACCGGGGACAGCACCGGGGACTTCCCGCGGGGCTGGGCCCCGTCCCCGGGCACGGAGCACCTGCAAGAGGTGGGAGAAGGTGGGGAAAGGTGAGAAAAGGTGGGGAAAGGGCTCAGAGCCAGCCTGAGAGCAGCTCCCCAAAAAATGGAAATGTTTGGGGGGTGTGGGAGCGGGGAGAAAAACAGGAGAAGAGCCCAAAACAGAGCGGAAAACAAGTGGGGCTGGGGGACACGCCAGAATCCATTTCCAAACCCAAAACTCCCTTTTCCCACCCCAAATCCTGCTTTTCCCACCCAGATCCCCCTTTTCCCACCCAAATCCGAGGTTTCCCATTTTTTTGGGGAAACCCCCCCAGGTGAGGCTCCAGGTGTGCTGGAATTCCGGGTTTACCTGAGGGAATCTCCCCCAGGAGCTTCCCGGGGGGCTGGGCCAGGGAGCTCAGCGGGGAATCGCCCAAAATTCCCGGTTTCTGGAATGAGAAAAAGGAGGAAAACACCCTGAAGATGGAGATTATCCCTAAAAAAACCCCATGGAAGTGGATTATCCAATTAAAAAATCCATGGAAACCCCAACCCTGGGTGGAAAGAACCCTGGGAAAGAGCAAAATTCAGGGAAAAGAGCAAAATTCCAGGAAAAAAAGCTGGGAAAACAGGAAAATTCCAGGGAAAATGGGAAAATTCGAGGAGAAATGGAAAATTCCAGGAGAAATGAGGGACTTTCAGCCTACTGGGCCTGGCTGTGCAGAGCCAGCTGGAGCAGAGCCGTGGACAGCGCCGGGTTGGGCACCAGGGGAAGGGAGGGAGCAGCTCCCAAAATTCCTGCTGGGAACAGAGGAATGGCACAGAAATTCCCCAAGTTCCCGTTATTTCGCCCCAAAATTCCAATTTTTTGCCCCAAAATTCCCCTCATACCCTGCTTGGCGCCCAGGGCCCCTGGAGCAGGGGGTTGAGCAGCAGCTGCAGCGAGGCCGGGTTGCCCAGGCTGCCCAGGATCTGCAGCAGGGAGGGCTCGGGGAGCAGCCCCTTGCCGCGGTTCAGGGCCTGAAATAGGGGAAAAATGGGATTTATGGGGGAAAGAGATGGGATTTGGGGTTTGGAGCGTGGGGTTTGGGATGTAGGATTTGGGACTGGGGATTCAGGGTTTGGAGTTTGGGATTTCTGATCCTGAAAGATCAGGGTGATCCCAGCAGGGTCCCAGCTCTCAGCATGAGCATAATCCCAAAAATCTCAGGGCAAGGCAGGAGGGAGAAAAGGAGGATGAGGATGAGAAGGGTGATGAGGACAAAGATAAGGATGAGGATGAAGGGGCGAGGATGGAGATGAGGGTGACAATGAGGATGAGGATGAAGACAAGGATAACGTTAAGGCTGAAGATAACAATGAGGATGAGGATGACAAGGAGGATGCTGAGGAAGGCTCACCGTGGTCTGGGCGGCGATCAGCGCAGCCAGCATGCTGCGGCCCGAGGGCCCGGGGGGCGCAGAAGGACACACGGATGTGCTGCCCGGACAGACGGAACCCGTCCGTGGCCTCCTGGCTCGCTCGGCCGCCTCGGGGGACTCCAACTCCACAACTGCAAAACCCTTGGGCTGCCCGTCCTGCCCGATGGCCAGCTGGGGACAGACGGACAGGGATGGACAGGGGGACAGTGAGGGGACAAACGGGGAAATCCCGCCCAGAACCCCCCAAACCCATCCTGAATCTCTGGATGTCACCAGTCTTCCTAAACATCTCATCCCTAAATCCTCTCCTCAGCCCCAAATCCCTTCCTTCTCCCTTCATCCCCTAATTCCTCCCTCAGCCCCAAATCCCTCGAGTCTCACTAAATTCCTCCTGCGTCCCCAAACCCCAAACCCCCTGTGTGACCCCACCTGGCAGAGGGAGGGCTCGCAGACCCTCTGGAACACCCCAAACCCCCCAAACCCCATATCTCAGCCCCCACCTGGCAGAAGGAGGGCTCGCAGACCCTCTGGAACGCCCCAAACCCCCTGTGTGACCCCACCTGGCAGAAGGAGGGCTCGCAGACCCTCCGGAACGCCCCAAACCCCCCAAACCCCATATCTCAGCCCCCACCTGGCAGAAGGAGGGCTCGCAGACCCTCTGGAATGCCCCAAACCCCATATCTCAGCCCCCACCTGGCAGAAGGAGGGCTCGCAGACCCTCTGGAACACGGCCCTGAGCCCCTGCAGGTCGGTGAAGCCCCGGGGCAGCCTGTCCACGCACAGGCAGCGCGAGTGCAGCAGCTCGGGGCTCAGCTGCGCCGCGTCCACCCAGTGCACGTGCAGCCTCCGGGTGCCCAGCCGCTTGCCCAGCAGCTCCGAGCGCGCCCGCGCCGCCGAGTCCTTCTTCATGAACTCCACGAAGCCGTAGCCCTTGGAGTGGCCCGTGGCGGGGCTGTAGACCAGGAAGCAGCGCTCCAGGCTGCCGAAGGGCCGCAGCAGCTCCTCGAACTGCGGCTGGGTCAGCAGGCGGGGCAGGTTGGCCACGCACAGCACGGCCTCCGTGGGCTGCAGCTGCACCCGCAGCGTGCGCTGCCGCAGGGAGCGGCCGTGGAAGCGCCCGACCGCCGAGGCCGCCTGCTCGGCCGTCAGCAGCGTCACGAAGGCTGGGGAGAGAGGGACGGAGGGAAAAATGGGGCTGGGAATGGGGAGAAATCGGGTTGGGAATTGGGGAGAAATGGCGGGAAATGGGGGGAGAAATTGGGTTGGGAATGGGCAGGAATCAGGGAGAAATCTGGGCTGGGAATGGAGTTGGGAATGGGGCTGGGAATGGAGGAGAAACGGGAAAAATGGGGTTGGGAATGGGGCTGGGAATGGCGAGAAATGGGGTTGGGAATGAGGGGAAATGGGGGGAGAAATGTGGTTGGGAACGGGGTTGGGAATGAAGGAGAAATGGGGAGAAAATGGTCTGGGAACAAGGTAGGGAATGGGGAGGGTTTAATAGAGAAATGGGGCGTGGGAGTGGGGAGGACTCCTCCAAAAACTGGGTCTGGAAAAGGGGAAGGACCAAGGGAAAAAGGGGTGTGAGAATGGGGAGGAATCCGGGAGAAATGGGGTTTGGGAAAAGGAAGGAATTCCTGGAAAAAGGGTGTTTGTAATTCAAAAGCATCTCTGGGGAGGAACAGGAAAAGCATCCTGGGCTGCTCCCTCTTCCCTGATTTCCCAGGGACCAGGGTTGATCCTCAAACCCCAGGGCTGCTCCTCACCTGTTCCCTTGTACTTGTCCACGAAGCAATACTTGAGCTCGTAATCCTTCAGCAGCTCATGGATATCCTGAAAAAAATTCAGGATTTTCATGGAAATGGGAGAAAAGAGAGTGGGGCTCACAGGGAAGGAAAGATCCTTCCCTTTTCCAAACCTCAACTTTTTAGGGATTTTCCCCTTTTCCAAACCCCATTTTCCCAGTGACCCTCCCCTTTCCAACCCCCCTTTTTGAGGACTCCCGGCCCTCCCGAATTCCCGGGAATTTCTCTGGGCCGTGTCAGGATCCTGGCGGTGTCCCCAGTTTGACGTTCCAGGCTTTATCTCAAGGTTTATTCCCTCGGGACACCCCGGGAAACTCCGGCTCTTACTCCTCCTCTTTCTCCTCCCAGACCGGCTTCTCCAGCTCCATCCTTTGCCCTTCCCCAATTAATTCCCAACCTTCGGCCTCAGGGCGATGATTTCACCCCGGGACCGGGACCGGCAAAGGAAAAACGCACCCGGGGGGGCTGCGGGAATTCCAGGCGGATTTTTGGGAATTTCGGGATTTTTGGGGTACAAAAACGGGATTTGGAGCAGAGCAGGGAAAGGTTCGGGAGGAAGGAGAGATCCGGGATGGATTTGGGGCTCTGGTCCCGGTTCCCCGCTCAGTGCCCGCGTTCCCATTCCTCCTCCTGGTTTCCCCTCAGCCCCGTTCTCCATCCCGTTCCCGGTTCCCCCCTCACCTGGTTGGTCACATCCGCCGGTAAGCCGCGGATCAGCACCTTCCGCCGGTTGCGGAATTGCTGCTCGCTGTGCTCCAGGCGGCTCCGCACCTCGGCCGGGTCCAGTGGCGGCAGCTCCTCCTCGGGGGCCAGGTCGGGCCCCGCCGGGGGCTCCGCTCCGGGCCCGGGCCCGGCCCCGCTCACCGACAGCGCCGCCGCCATCTTGGCCCCGCCACCGCCCGCCACGCCAACAACGCGCCTTCTCATTGGAGGAGGGGCCGGCCACGAGTAGCCGAGGCGGGGATTGGGCAGAGCGGAAAAACACGGCGGATGAGCGGCGGCTACTATTGGGTAGAAGGGAACGCTCGTTGTGTCCGCGGCTGGGATTGGGTGGCAGCGGCAAGCCCAAGATCACGGATTCCTATTGGTTGGTTCCGCTGGACCGTTTAACACCCCAAGACATCCCAAACAGAGATCCCAAAAAACCCAAATACACCCCAAAAAAATCCCCAAAAATACCCAAAATAACCCAAATAAGTACCCAAAAATAACCCAAATAGAGAGCCCAAAATAGCCCAAATAAAGACCCCCAAAATAACCCAAATAAAGACCCAAAAAACCACAGAGACGCCAAACGCGAGCCTTTTCCATCCTTTACTCAGGGACCCTTTGGATTCCCCCCAAACCCCAACCCCCGCCCCAAATTCCAGGGATTTCCCCCAAATCCCCCCCAGCTCCTGGGGGGGAGGGCACAGCAGGCAATAAATAAGGGAATTTTTGGGAATTCCCAAAATCCCGATAAAGTGCCAGGTTTGTTTGGTTTGGTTTTTTTCATGGAATTCCATTTCTCGGGGTGTTTTTGGGAAAAGGCCCCAAATCCTGGAGGGCAGGAAGGAGATCCAGCCCCTCCCACCCCCCAAAAACGACCCCAGCCCCAAATTGGGAGAGAGGATGGGGCTGGGAATAAGGCAACAATTCCAGAAATCCACAAATCCACAATTCCCCCCTTTTCACCCCAAATCTCTGCCCCAGAGCTCGTTCACAGTGTTTGGTGGGAGGGGGGGAGAAAATATCAGGAATATTGGGGGTTGGGTCCGGAACTGGGGATCCCCTCTCTTCCCATGAATTTTGGGGGTTTTTTCCTTCCATTTAATTAAATTTTGGGGGTTTTCCCCCTCATTCTATGGATTTTTGGGGTCCTTTACCCCTTCCATGATTTTTTTTAATTTTTTTCTTCCCCTTCTATGGAATTCTTTTGGGGATTAGCCCCCACCCCATTCCATGGGGTTTTTTGGGGCTTTCCTCCCATTCCATGGATTTTTCCTCCATTCCATGGATATTTTTGGGGGTTTTCCTCCCCATTCCATGGGATTTTTTTGGGGTTTCTCCCCTCCCCATTCCATGGATTTTTTTGGATTTTTCCCCCCCCATTCTATGGGATTTTTATGGGAATTTCTCCCCCCAGTCCCATTGGATTTTCTGGGGTTCCCCCCCAATCCCACAGGATTTTTTTGGGGGTGTTTTCCCCCCAGTCCCAGGGTATTTTGGGGTCCCCCCTCAGCAGAGGTTGAAGACAGAGGGGGCCTGAGCCCGGTATTTCTCCTGGAAACTCCTCAGGACGGGCACGAGTTGGGGAAGGCCGGGCGGAACGAGGCCTCGGCCTCCCAGCAGTTCTTCATCAGCCGGTAAACCTGGGGGGAAAACGGGGAAATCCTGGGAAAACCTCCCCCAAAATCCCAGGAAAACCTCCCCAAAAATCCAGGGAAAACCTCTGTCCTCTTCCCCCTAGGAATCTGAAACATTCCCCTTTCCTCTCCTCCTTCCCACTTTGCTCCTCCCCTTCCTGTTTTTCTCCTTCTCTCCACATTTTTCCCCCCTTTCTTCCTCGTTTTCCTCATCTTTCCTTCCCCAATTTTCCTCCCGCTTTTTCCCTTACTCCTTTTTTCCTTCCTCTTCCCCACTTTTCCTCCTTCCCTTCCCATTCCCTCTTTTTCTCTTCCCATTTTCCTTTTTCCCTTCCCATTTTCCCCCTTCTCCCCTCCCCATTTCCCCCATTTCTCCTTCCTCTCTCCCTTTTCCTCTTCCCATCCCATTTTTCCCCATTTCCTCCCCTTTTTCTCAATTTCCCACCTCGCAGGGACAATCCCTGGGCATGGGGAGCCTCTTCCCCCTCTCCAGGAGCTCGATCAGCCTCAGCACTGTCATCTGCCCTGCGTGGCCCCGATCATCTCCAGGAATTTCTGTGAGGGGACAAGAAAACCCCAAAAACATGAGGGAAAAACCCCAATTTCAACCGAAAAACATGGGGAAAAACCCGATTTCACCCCAAAACCCCCTGAATTCCCAGAGGACTCACGGCCGGGGGGCTGCTCCCGGGTCGCAGCGCGTCAGGAGCTCGTAGAGGGTCACCCCAAAGGACCAAACATCCGAGGCATAGTAGAATTTACACTCCTTGAGGCACTCTGGGGCGTACCTGGAACCATTTGGGGTCACAGCTCTGGGGTCTGGGATCAGCAGCGCTCCCAGAAGGTTCCCAAACCCCCGAATTCCTCACCAGAACACGGGGCTGTCGCCGTCCTCCCGCACCCGGTAGTACTCGTGGCCCTCGGGGACGCCTTGGCCAGCCCAAAATCCCGATTTTCACCACGTGCTCGTTCTCCAGCAGCACGTTCCTGGCTGCCAGGTCCCGGTGGATGTAGTGCAGGGAGTGCAGGTAGGCCATGCCCTGGAAAAACAGGGAACAAAACAAATTATGGCTGGATTTGGGAAGGCTGGAAGCGGTTTTGGGGGGTTTTGAGGCGTTTCTGGGGGAGTTGTGAGGTATTTCTGGGGGTTCATCCCTTTTTTTTGGGAATCAGCCCCATTTCTGGGAATTAAGCCCCATTGGAGGGTTGGTACTCCTGTGTTTCCGCATTTTGGGGGGAATTCAATCCCATTTTTTGGAATTCAGCCTCACTTTGAAGTGTCAGTCCATTTTTCAGGGGTTCAGCCCATTTTTTGGGGACCAGCCCCATTTTTGGGAATTCAGCCCCAATTCCAAAGGGGCTGAACCTTATTTTGGGAATTCAGCCACATTTTGGGAATCCAGCCCCATTTCCAAAGGATCCCATCCCACTTTTTTGTCAATCCTGCTGCATTTTGGGGTTGTACCCCCATTTTGAGTCATCCAACCCCATTTTTTTGGGGAATCATGCCGTTTTTTCGGGATCCAGCCCCATTCCGGGCTCACCTCGCAGATCTGCTGGGCGAAGAGCAGGAGGTGGGACAGGCTCAGGGGGTGCTTGGGCAGGAATTCCCGGAGGCTCCCAGCGGGACGTACTCCATGATCAGCTGCACCACCTTGTCCCCTGCAACACACAGGTGGCAATGTGGGGACCACCCCGAGAGCCCCCAAATTCCTGCCAGGACAGCGATTCCTGGCCAAAACAACGTGGGAATTGGGGTTTCTTAAGCTCTCTGTGGCTGATCCACTGGAAAATCGCCATGTTTTCTCCCTCACCCTGCTCGCTGCAGCAGCCCTTGTACTTGACGATGTTCTCGTGGTACAGGGTCTTGAGGATCTGGATTTCCCTCTTCCAGGAGCTCAGGAGCTGGGGGCTGCTCCCAGATTTCAGGGATTTCACCGCCACCATCTCCCCGGTGCCGTCGTTGGTGGGGTCGTAGCAGCACAGGCTCACCTTCCCAAAGTGGCCCTGGAGAAGGATGAATTTTCAGGATTTGGGTGGGGAAAGGAGGTTTTGGAGCCTCCCTGCGCTGGGAGGATGCAGAGGGGGTCGACAAAGTTCAGAAACGGAGGGAAAAATCAGCAGGGGATATAGGTTAAAATGTGAAAATAAGGATTGATACGTGGAATTTCGGATCCAGACAGGGAAAGGAGCCTGCCCAGCTTCCCCAGAACTGCAGAGCTCAGGACGCCACTGACCTCGCCCAGCTCCCGGATTTTCTTCAGGTACCGCTTCTGGAACACGGTGGGATCCGACACGGGGAAGTCGGGATTCACCGACGTGACGTCCACGAGATCTGCGAGGAACCTTGGGTTTTCCTTTTTTTCCTTTTCTCCTTTTCCCCACAGAATCCCGGGATTTTCCTTTTCCCGCCCCTCACGGAGCGGCGGTAGCCGGGTGAGATCCCTCACGCCCCTTTTTCCCCACAGAATCCTGGGATTTCCCCCATTCCCCGATCCAGGACCCTCATCCGCATTTCCCAGTATTTCCCCACAAAACCCCGGGATTTCCCCCATTCCTCCCGGATTTTTCTCCGTTCCCCCAGGATTTCTCCCCGTTCCCCAGGACTTCCCCGTTCCCGCCCTCACGGAGCGGCGGGAGCCGGGTCAGCTCCCTCACAAAACCCCGGAATTTTCCCCTTTTCCCGCCCCTCACGGAGCGGCTGCAGCCAGGTGAGATCCCTCACGCCCCTTTCCCCATAGAATCCCCGGGATTTTCCCCATTCCTCCCGGGATTTTTCTCCATTAACCCAGGATATCTCCCCGTTCCTCCGAGATTTCCCTGTTTCCGCCCCTCACGGAGCGGCTGGAGCCGGGTCAGTTCCCTCACGCTTCTTTCCCCACGAATCGCGGGATTTTGCCCCGTTCCCCCCGGGATTTTTTTCCATTTTCCCGGGATTTTCCCCCGTTTCCCGTGGTTTTTCCCCGTTCCCCTGCGATTTCCGGAGCGGCAGCAGCCTGGTGAGATCCCTCACGCCCCTTTTCCCCCACAGAATCCTGGGATTTCCCCCATTCCCCGATGCAGGACCTTTATCCCCGTTCTCCCCGGGACTTTTCCCCATTCCTCCCGGATTTTTCTCTATTAATCCGGGATTTTTCTCCGTTCCCGCCCTCACGGTGCGGCTGGAGCCGGGTCAGCTCCCCTCACGCCCCTTTCCCCGATCCAGGACCCTCATCCCCGTTTCCCCAGGATTTTTCCCCATTTCCCCCTTTTCCCGCCCTCACGGTGCGGCTGCAGCCGGGTCAGCTCTCTCAGCACGGTGCGGAAGGACGGCCGCTCCACCGGGGTGTAGTTGAGGCACCGGGAGATCAGCGAGGCCAATTCCCGGCACGAAGGCTCCGGCAGCCGGTGCCTCTTCTCGTAGAAACGCTCCTTCTGCAGGAAACATACGGGGAAAACTCCAAACCCGACCCCCAAATCCAGCCCAAACCAGGGAAAACTCTGGGAATCACCTCGGAGGGAGTGCGCTCCTTCAGCGGGACGTCGGCATCAAAGCAGATTTCCAGGAGTGTTGTCCCAAAACTCCACTTGTCCGAGGCCGTGCTGAGGTTCCCCACATCCCGGATGCATTCCGGGGCGATCCAGGGAATCCTGTCCACGCGCTCTGAGGGACACATCCCACCAGGAAAGTATGAAATGTGTATTTTTATTATTTATTAGGAGTGATAGAAAGTATGAAATGTGTATTTTTATTATTTATTAGGAGTGATGGCATGTTTGGGGCGTTGGTCTGTTATGTGTAAAAGGTTAAAAGTGAAGGATTCAAATATTAAATACGGAGTGTTAAGTATGGGATATTAAAGGTGTAAAATACGGGATATGAGGGATATTAAAGGCATATAAAGTGGGATGTTAAAAATATAAAATTTGGGATTTTGAAGAGATAAAATATGGGATTTACAAGGGGAGAGTTTGTGTTAAAAGCATGCCAGGCACTGGAATGGAGTGTGATCATCCCTGACAGCAGCTTGGGGACCAAACAAGGTGGAATTCCTGTATTAAAATGCCAAATATTGGGAAAATTCGGGTTGGAAAAGTTGGGAATACTCTGTGGAAAGAGCTCTGGCCACAACCTATGGGAATTATTAAGGAAAAGGGAGGGAAAATAAGCTGTGGGTTTTGCCCCTGAAATCCCATACCTTCCCGGGAGAGCACGGTGAAGCTGACCCCAGGGTCGCTGAGCTTCACGAAGGGCACAGATCCATCCTCCAGCCCCTTCCTGGCCAGCAGGATGTTCTTGGCACACACATTCCCATGCACCAGGTTCTTATCCTCCTGGGAAACACAGGGCAAAAGGGAAAAATTATTAGGAAATAAATTTAAAAAAATCCATGATCCCCAGAACAGGAGAGAGGAGCGAGTATGGGCTGCAGGAAGGGTGGAATGACCCTAAAGATGTGATTATCACGTGGGAAAAGGGAGGGAGGGTTAGGATTAGGGTTAGGGGAATCCCAGCTGCAGTTACCAGGTAGCTCAAGGCGCTGCCCAGCTGTTTGGCCACGGTGATTTTCCACCCCACGGAGATCCTGCCCTTCTCCTTGCGCAGCAGCACGTCCAGGGGCCCGTGCTCCACAAACTCCTCCACCATGATGTCTGCGGGGAATCCGGGATGATCCCAAGGGATTGGGGCTGGGAACAACAGGGAACAGCCCCAAAGGGCTGGGATAGGGCGGGGAGGGCTGCTGACTCACTCTCGGAGCCGCGCACGCAGACTCATGCACGAAGGCCAGGTGCACGTGGGACACCTGCGACATCAGGCTGGCGCTCTCGAAGAATGCCTGTGGGGACAGCGGGGATGGCACCGGGGTCCTGGGGGTCCTGGAGATCCCAGGAGCCCCATCCCAGCCCTCTGGGGACAGCGGAGACAGGAGCAGGGTCCTGGAGTTCCTGGAGCTCCTGGGAGCCCTATCCCAGCCCCTTGGGAGCCAAATTCCAGAAGCAAAAGCCAGGAGAAATTCCAGCCCTCATGGATCCACACTCCAACCCCTGGATCCTTATTCCAGCCCTTGGATCCTTATTCCAACCCTTAGATTCACTTTCCAGCCCTTGGATCCATATTCTGACTCTCTGGGCCACATTCCAGCCCTTTTGGGGTCATATCCCACCCCTCGGATCCCTCTCCCACCCCCCAGATCCCTCTCCCACCCCCCGGATCCGTGCTTCCCGCCCCGATCCCGGCCCTCCCAGCCCGGGCAGGGCTCACCAGGGCGATGTCCCTGTGGCTGGGGTCCAGCACTTTGAGCACCACGTGCATCTCCCGCCCGTTGTTGTTCTGCTCCGTGCAGAAATACTCGGCCTCGTCGTCGTTGCCGGAGCTCCCGCACACGCTCAGCACCCCATCGTAGATGTTGGTCCGGGTGCCCTGGCCCAGGTGGGGCTCGCTGGGAAAACGGGGAGAAGCAGGAGCTGTTGGACCCTGGGGAGATGGGAATCTTCACCTGGATCCCTCCATGAATTCCCTCTGCCTCCTCATGTGGGAGAAAGCCACTTCCATGGGGATTTTTCCCTCGCTTTCCCTTGGAAAGGGAAGGGATGAAACAGCAAATCCATCCTGCTGGCTGCCCTGGGGTGTGGGAGGATCCTGGGATCTGGAGGGAATCTCTGGAAGGCAGAGAATCCCAGGAAAGCAGAGAGGATTCATCCACCATTGCAGGGATCCCAGGAAGGCAGAGCAGGTTCCTCCAACCCAAGAATCCCAGGAAAGCAGAGCGGATCCCTCCTCCTCCCCCACTGGATCCCAGGAATCCAAGCAGTGAAAATCCCTGGAGAGCAGCACCTGGGTGATCTCATTCTTGCGGATCTGGTGGAAGCTGAGCTGGGTGAGGTTCAGGATCTGCTTCCGTTGTCCTTGGCCTTCCGTGTGATCAGCAGGTTCGAGATCTCTGGGGCAGGAGGGAACGGGGCCCCGTGAGCTCCCGGATTCACCCATTCCCGATCCCTGGGGTGATCCCTGTCCCTACCTCCCGGCTTGGGCGGGCAGCACCTCTTCACCGTGAAGTTCTCGTCGCCGGATCGGAGCGTGCAGCCCTTGAGCACGTCCAGGAGCTCCCGCAGCGAGGGGAACTCGCGCTCCCAGCCCTCCAGCACGAAGGACTCTCCCTTCTTCTGGATCCGGAACTGCCGGAACTTGAAGGCTCCCGGCGTGCCAGGAGCCTGGAAAAGCCAAGGAGAGGCAGGAGCTGCAGCCGGGAGGCTCCCGGGTCATTCCAGAGCTCGCAATCCTGGGAATCCCACGCTGGGAATTGCGTCCCTACCTGCTGGTGGCTCTCTTGAGCACGGACAGGATCATGCGGTTGAAATCCAGGACGCTCCAGCGGAGGATGTAGAGCCCTTCCTCCGGCTCCTCCCGGCGCAGCTTGCAAAAACAAACTCCTCCCTGGAAAAGGGACGGGAGAGATGGATGGGGATGAGCCTCGAGGGGAGGGAATGGATTGGAATGAGCCTCGAGGGGAGGGAATGGGTTGGGATGAACCCAAAGCAGATGGAATGGACTGGGATGAACCCAAAGCAGATGGAATGAACCGGATGGACCCAAAGCAGATGGAATGGACCGGGATGGACCCAAAGCAGATGGAATGGACCGGGATGAACCCAAAGCAGAAGGAACACCAGGGACCACCCTGAGGACACAGAGCAGCTCCGGGATGAGCCCTGGGAGCCAGGTGAAGCCGCACTCACTGCATGGGCCCGTGGATGCCGTTGTGGATGCTCAGGAGCAGCCGCGGCGGGGCCACATCGTGGCACAGGTAATGGCTGGAGTCGGCTGTCAGGCGGAAATATCCGTCCACCAGTGACACCAGAGCCAGGGCACTGCTGGGACAGGGCAGCAGCACCTCCTGGGAGGGACAGAGCACCGGGGTGAGTGGGAAATCCAGGAGAAACCCATGGGAAACACTAAAAACCCACAGGAAACCCTAAAAAATCTGTGGGAAACCCTAAGAAAACCATGGGAAACCCTAAAAAAACCCTCGGGAAACTCTAAAAAAAACTCTTGAGAAACCCGCAGGAACCCTAAAAATCCCCAGAAAACCCAGATAAAACCCCTCGTTCCTCCCAGCACCGCCTCCTCCCGCTCTGGACAGAGCAATCCCGGGATCCCAGCACCGGGAGGGATCAGGAATCCCAACCCCACCCACCAGGCACTTGTTGTCCTGCCGGTGGATGCTGATCCTGCAGTCCTTGACCACCACGTGGGTGATTTCCCGAAAATCACAGAAATGGCACCAGGGGGGCTCGCTCCGCTCCGCAGGCTGTGCCTCCGGCTCCTTGTTCTTGCTCTTCCTCCCAAAATATCCACGCTGGGAGAGGCTTTCCATGGTCTGTAAGGGGCAGAGAGGAGAATTCCAGACTTTTCCTGCTGCTGAGAAGGGTTGGGGGGAAACTGGGATAGGCTGGATGCACAAATGAAGGAGATAGTGTGGGATGGATTTGGCTGGGAAACTGGGAAAAGAACAGAGAGAGCACCCCAGGCAAAACGCAGGAACACAAACCAAGGAAAGAGATGAGATTTGGGACGGGAATGGATCATTCCAGATCTACCACAAACTAAGGAAAAACACGGGATTTGGGGCAGGAATGAAGCATCCCAAACCCACCACAAACCGAGGATTTGGGGCAGGAATGGCTCATCCCAAACCCACCACAAAGAAGGATTTGGGGCGGGAATGGAGCATTCCAAAACCACCACAAACCGAGGAAACACACAGGACATTGGGGCAGGAATGGCTCATCCCAAGACCACCACAAACTCAGGATTTGGGGCAGGAATGGAGCATCCAAACCCACCACAAACACAGGATTTGGGGCAGGAATGGCTCATCCCAAACCCACCACAAACCAAGGATTTGGGGCAGGAATGGCTCATCCCAAACCCACCACAAACCAAGGATTTGGGGCAGGAATGGAGCATCCCAAAACCACCACAAACCAAGGATTTGGGGCAGGAATGGCTCATCCCAAACCCACCACAAACAAGGATTTGGGGTGGAAATGTCTCCTTCCAAGCCCACCCCATCCCCACCCACCTCTGCGGGCACCGGCCTCCACTGGATGCCACCGGTGCCGGTGACCAGCACATGGTGAGTGACCGGGCACTCCCGCGGGAGCAGCGGCTGCTCGGGCTCCGCGCAGCCCCCGTTGGCACAGAACGGCCCCTTCTCGCCCTCGGCCGCCATTTCCAGGGCCAGCACCGGGAAGAGCTCGCTCCCGAAGCGGGGAGCCAGCTGCTCCAGCATGGCCAGGTACTTGTACATCACGTCCCGCTCCGTCAGGCTGCCCGCCGCCACCGTGTGCCGCTGGAAGCGCCGCAGGAAGCGCCGGAACACGTTCTTCATCCGGAACCGCGTCAGGAAGTTGTTCTGCTGGATCTGGCGGCGGAAGGAGCGCGGGATGCAGTCCTTGAAGCTGCCAAAGTAAAGGGGATTGTCAGGAAAGAGTGGAGGACGATCTTGGGATGCCATGGAAAAATGGCACAAAACGAGGGAAAAAAAACCCAGTGAAAAGGAGGAAAAAACACTGAAAAAGGAGGAAAAACCCCCCTTGGAAAAGCAGGAATTTCACCTGTACTTCCTGGCCACTTCCTCCAGGGAAATGCCCTTTTTGATGGCGATGTGGACAGGTGCAGCACGGCCATCCCCAAGCTCTCGTTCTTGAACTTCTGCATTCCGGCTCGCTCTGGAAATCCTTCAGGGAGGCGACGTCGTTGATGAACTCGAATTTTCCCTGTTAAATGTGGAATAATTGGAGGTAAAACTCAGCCCTGAGGTGATTTCCGGAAGGATTTTCCTTGTGCTTTCCAATTTAAAAAGTGGGACTACGAGTAAAAATCCATAAAAGGGAAAATTATTCTGTGGAATTACGGAATCCCACCCAGCTCCAGTCCCAGCGTCCCAGCAGTTTTTCTTTTCCAGAGGGAAAACTCAGGGGTGTTTTTACCCTTAAATAAACCCCTGGGGATGGAAATACGGATTCTGAGCCAAGTCCAGCTGGACTGAGGAAAATCATCCTGTTTTTGCCCTGAATCCTGCCCCATTACCTGCTCAAACAGGTACTCAAAGGAGGATCTGTCCAGTAAAGCTCCTCCAGGAGGTTTTTCCTCGGGAGAATCCCCCGTGCGTGGCACATTCCGGAAAACCGCAGGCTCCTTGTTGTTCATCCCGTGCCAATTCCGGAAATAAAACCTGGAATGGGGAGAAGACAGCAGGAGAGGGGCTGGGAGTCACATCCCGGGCTCAAATCAGGGGATTTTGGGTTTTTTTCAGGAATAAAACTTCTCGGAACCATGGGAGAAACAGCAAAGTGCTTAAAAAAATTGGGATTTGAGCACAGGGAATGAATCCGAGCTGGGAGTGAAGAGCAGCAGCCTCCTCCTGCCTCCAGAATGGGATCATTTAAAGCTTTCCCCATCTCTTTTAGCCATGGACCCATTGTTAATCCCAAAAACCTCTGGGAGGGATGTTGAAAGGCAGAGGAATTTCAGGAAGAAAGAAGTGGATTTTTCCACGCTGACGGAGAGGCCAAATCCATCATTCCCCTCCTTTAACTGGGACCAGTTTTTCCAAGGAAATCCTCACCTCATCCTGAAGATCAGGTGATGCTGGTGTCCTTCCTGATGTGGAACTGGTGGTTGGGAGGGAGCCAGATCCGGCTCTGGGGGTCATAGAGGGCGAAGAGGCTGTAGCAGAGCGGGGTAATTCCTGCCAGGAATGGGAAAAGCCAGCTGGGACCAGGGCTTTGCTCCCAAAAACTGAAATTCCAGGGGATTTGTTCCAAAGAACTAAAACTTAGCTGGTTTTGTTCCAACAAACCCAAACTCAGTTTTATTCTCAATAAACCTGAACTCAGCAGGTCTCATTCCCCCCCAAAAAATACCCCACAAGACTCAGTGGGTTTTATTCCCAAAAAATAATAGAACTGGGATTTTTCTCAGCCTTGGGAAGGAATCCAGTTGGGATCTGGTGTTCCCTGGGAATTCCTGGTATTTTCCCTGGGAATTCTGATGTTTTACCCGGTGTTTTCCCTAGAAATTCCTGGTGATTTCTCTGGGAATTCCCAGGTGTTTTCCCTGGTGCTTTCCCTGGGAATTCTTGGGTGTTTTCCCTGGTGTGCTCCCCAGTGTTTTCCCTGGATATTCCAGGTGATTTCCCTGGTGTGTTCCCTGCACATTCCCAGTGTTTCCCCTGGCAATTCCTCATCCTCAGGTGTCACACCGCAGGACCCGCCCTTCCCCAACCATCCCCAGCCCCAGAGCCCCTGTCCCTCTCCCTGTCCCCGTCCTTGTCCCATCCCTGTTCCTCCCGTACCCACCCAGGCTCCGTGCCAGGTCGATGCAGATCTCCTCGGCGCTCAGGGCCCCCTGCCCGTACACCCGGCACCGCTCGCGCTCCTCGTCCCGCTCCAGTGCAGCAGCACCTTCAGCCCTGCGCCCGCCGGGAACCCGCAGCCCTCGGGCTCGGCCGCGGCCCCGCGCCGGCACAGCGACATGGCAGAGGGAGATCTGCGGGGAAAACACGGGATTGGGGCCCAGAAATGGGATTGGGAACCCAAAAATGGAAATGGGATTGGGAACCCGCAGGCCCTCGGGCTCGGCCGCGGCCCCGCGCCGGCACAGCGACATGGTGGGGCTGCTCTGGGGGGAAAACACAGGATTGGGACCCAAAAATGGCATTTATAATGGTATTGGGATCCAAAAATGGGATTGGGAATGGGATTGGGATCCAAAAATGGCATTTATAATGGGATTGGGATCCAAAAATGGGACTGGGAACGGGATTGGGATCCAAAAATGGGACTGGGAACCCGCAGCCCTCGGCTCGGCCGCGGCCCCGCGTCGGCACAGGAGCGTGGCAGCAGTTCTGGGGAAAAACCACACAACTGGGACCCAGAAATGGGATTTCCAATGGGATTGGGAGCCAAAAATGGGACTGGCACCCAAAGACGGAATTAGGACGCAGAAATGGGATTTGGACTCAAAAACTGCCTCTCCAAAAATGGCATCCCCAAAGCTGGGCTGTGCCGGGGAAAGGGGGGATAAAACAGGATTTGAACCCAAAAACAGGATTCCCAAAAATTACATCCCCAAAGCTGGGGTGTGCCAGGGACATGGTGGCAGCTTTGGGGAAAAAGCGGGTTTTGGTACCCATTTCGGGGTGGATTTGGGGATTTTCAGGAGGGATTCTGACCCCCTTCAGATTAGGTTTTGCACCTGTTTCAGGGTGGGTTCTTACCCTTTTTGAGATGAACTGGTTTTTGTTTCAGGATGGATTTTGATCCATCTCAGGATGCATTTTTGGCCCATTTGGGGGTGAATTTTTGACCCGTTTCAGGCTGGATTTTGACCCATTTTCGGCTGCATTTCTGACCCACTTCCAGAGGAAACTTTGACCCATTTCAGGGTAGATTTTGACCCACTTCAAGATGAAATTTTGACCCATTCTGGGAGGTTTTTGACCCATTTCAGTCTCTCAGACTCCTCTCCCCGCCCGCCCCAGTTGGTACCGGCCCCTGCCTTTTCGCCCCCGTCCCCGGTTGGTACCGGCCCCCGGCCGTTCACAGGGCTGGTTCCGGGGCCACCCCCGGCTGGCACCGCCCCTCCCGGTTGGAACCGACCCTGTCCCCCCTCCCGGTTGGAACCACCCGCCGTTATCCCCCGGTTGCTGCCGGTCCGTGCGGTGGTACCGGCTCCCCCACCCCGCCCGGTCCCCCCGTTGGTACCGGCCCGGCCCGGCCGCCGCTCCGGCTCCTCCGCCCCGCAGCGCCGCCGCCTCCCATTGGCCGCGAGAGACGCGCGCTGCCATTGGTCGAAGCCCGCGCCAGGCCACGCCCACACTCCATGGGCGGGGCCACGCCTGGGGAAAGGCTGATTGGCTGTGTGGAGGGAGGGGGCGGGGTTCTACGGAAAGGGAGGGGTCAGCGATGCGCAGGTAAAGGAGGCGTGGCCAAACAGATCCAGGGGGCGGGGGCCTGAGAGGAACAGCTGGATCCGAAATTGGGGGTCGCAAAGCTGGACCAGGACCACAACTGGACCCAAACTGGGAGTGGGACGGATCTGGACTGGGGGTTGATGGAAGGGGCACAGCTGGATTTAAACATGGGCACAGCTGGATCCAAACCAACTGTGCTGGGATCCAAACTGGGTTTTTTTTGGGACGGCCCAAACCCCATCAGGGGATCCCCCCAAGCCCCCCCTGGCAGGATGGGGGAGAGGCTGGGGGGGTCACAGCCCCCTGCCCCTCCCAGGGTGGCTCCAGTTCACCCCCTGCCCCCCCAAACCATCCCAAACCCCCCCAGACCCCCAGGCCACGCTCAGCTTCTCCAATCTCTTTATTCTCTGCTCTGGCACCGCGGCCCCGACCCCCCCCCCCAAACACCCCAAACCCACCCGGGGGGGCCCAAACCTCCCAAAATCCTTCCCCAAAAGTCTCTACGGCGTGAAAAGCGCTGGGGGGGGGGCGTGAGGGGAGTGGGGAAGGGGCTGCGGGGCGAGGGGGGTGGAGCACGACCCTCCCCGCCTGATTCTGCTGCTTTTCCGACGGGGACGAGTTGGTTTTTTGTATTTTTTTCGTGTTTTTTTTGACCTTTTCTGCCTTTTTTCCGGGGGCGTGGCCCCGCTCAGGGCTTGGCCTCCTCGTGCTCGGCTCCTCCTCCTCCGTTCTCCTTCTTGATCTCCTCGTAGGGCGGCGCCGCCTCCCCCGCGCCGCGCTCGGCACCGTCCCCGCCCTTGGCGTTGGGCACCCAGAGCCCCGAGTCGATGCAGCGCTGCATGTGGTACTTGGCCTCCTGCAAACGGGGAAAAGGGATTTGGGGACATGCCTGGGGGGTTTGGGAACATCCTCGAGGGGTCTGGGGATCGTCCTGAGGGATCTGGACCCTCCCGAGGGATTTTTTCGGGTGAAAAACTCACGGTTGGGTCCATTTTGCTGATTGTGTCCTGCAGCATCTGAACGTCTTTGACATCGAAGCATTTCTGCAGCTCCTGCAGGGCCAGGGACTGGTCAGTACTGGGAGCAACTGGGATTGTGCTGGGAGTGACTGGAAACCTCAAAACACCCAAAACTAGGGGATTGAGCCTCAAAACCAGACTCATACTGGGACTGACTGGGACCAACCCAACCCCACCGGGATCCCCAAACCTCCAATACCCAAAACCTCAGGATTTAACCCCAAAACTCCCTCAGAGCACTTGGGGGAGCCCCCGAAATGCCCCAAACCGGCAAATTTAGCCCCAAACCCCCAGGTCCCAAATGCCCCAAACTGAGGGTTTTTAGCCCCAAACCGAGGATTTTAGCCCCAAACTCACGGCGGGCAGGGACTCGTAGACCTCGACGGGGTCGAGCCCGCCGGGCCCCAGGCGCTTCTGGCGCTCCTCCTCCTCGTACTCGCGCAGAGCCTTCTCCAGGCGCGCCCGCGCCCGGCCCCGCACGCGCTCCTTGAACGCCTCCAGCTCCTCCGTGAAGCCCTCCAGGTACTGCTGGTCTGCTGTCTGGGGAAAGGGGGAAAAATGGGGGTTCAGCCCCAAATTCAGCCCAATTCACCACAAATCCGGTTCAAAATCCAGCCCAAATGCAGCTCAAATTCACCACAAATCCACCCCCAAATCAATCCAAAATCCACCCTGAAAATCCACCCCCAAATCCACCCTGAAAATCTACCCCCAGATCCACTCATTTATTAAATTTTTACCTTAATTTTGGTGAAGAACTGCCTGAAGCAGGCCCTAGGATCCACCTTGAGGCTCTTGGCCAGCTCCAGGATGAACTGCATGACGATGGTCTGGTGGGCCACCTGCTCCATCAGCGCGTGTTTCTGGGGAAAAAAAACACATTTTGGGTTAAAATCCCCAAAATTGCCCAAAATCCCCACTCCATCAAACCCTTCTGGGTGGGGAAAGGGGACTTGGGTCAGAGAATCCCTGCAGGAGCTGTTAAGGGCATTAGGATGAGACTGGGCTGGATTTGATGATCTTTAGGAGCTTTTTAATCCCAAACTAATCCCAAATTCCCTGATTTTGAATTTTTTTGGGCTTCTCACCCCAGGTAAACCCTGGAGCTGCAGGAGAGGAGTCAGGGGTGAATCCCTCTCCCAAAAAAGGTGTGGGTGCCTTTAGAAAATGATTTCAAGGATCTCTTCTACTTCATAATTCCCAAACCTCTCATTTTTCTGGCAGGAAAAAATGGGATAAAATCCAGAGAGGTGACAAGAAGGCAATTCCAGCCTGGAAAAGGGAGATTTTGCCCCAGTTTGAGCCTCACCTCCTCCACCTCCAGGTCGATGCACCAGATGACCAGGTAGTTGGCTGTCTCCTCACAGACCAGCTGAGGGTTGTCTGACAGGTACTTCTGGCTGTCATCCCAGCGCCTCAGCATCCCTGAAATGGTACAGGGGGTGATTTTTAATGAGAAAAAACAATTCTGAACCTTGTTAGGAGGTTCCTTAATGAGAAAATCAACTCTGAACCTTGTTAGGAACAGGGTGGGCACGAGGGAGAGTGCCTCAGTCTAAAATTTAATTAAACTCCCCCAAAACTCTGCTTCAGCAGGGGGAAAAATGGGAAAACCACACAAAATCTTGATTTTTCAGCAGAGCGAGAGGATTCTGTGCTGCTCCCAACACAGGGGTGTAACCAAGTCTGGGGAACCCCAAAAATCTGCTCCCCAAAGCCCCCCAAACTCTCACCAAAGTGTTTGATCTGCTTCTCGTATCTCTCCACAAAGGTTTTGTGTTTCTTCTCCTTCTGCTCCTCCGTCTCCTCCTTCTCCTCGGGCTTCACGTTGAAAACGCTCTGGGGACCAAAAGAACACAGGAACGATTTGGGGGAAAATCTCACGGATTTGGGATTGGTTTTTTGGGGAGATCCTCACAGGTTTGGGGTCAGGTTTTGGGGGGCTGCTGACAGATTTAGGGTCAGTTTTTTGGGGGGCCCCTCATGGATTTGGGGTCAGGTTTTTGGAGACATCCTCAAATTTGAAGTCAGCTTTTTTGGGGGTTATTCACAGATTTGAGGTCACTTTTTTGGGGTGTTTTTCACAGATTTGTGGTTGTTTTTCGTGGTGTTTACCCCAAACCCCACCTTGCTAAATCCATCCTTGCTGAGCGTATCCACATTCCAAGGCATGTTCTTCTCCTTCTTCCTCAGCTCCTCCAGCTTGTTCTCCAGCTCTTCTCCTCGTTCCTCAGCTGCTGGGCCTCGGCCTGGAGCTTCTCCAGCTCGCCCCGGCCGCTCTCGGGCTCGGCCAGCTCCAGCTCCTTCATCTTCTTCAGGCACTCGGCCAGTTTGCGCTTGCACTCGCGGCAGCCTTTGTCCAGCTCCTCCTTCTCCTTCTGGAACTGCTCCATGCGCTCCACGCGGGCCTGGGGGCACCCACACAGCTCCAGACCCCCACTCTGACACTTCTGGGGGTTTTGGGTGGCTCTGGGGTTCTGGTGGTTCCCAGATCCCCCCAAATTTGGGGGGAGGTTTTGGAGGGGTCACTGCCTCATCCTGGGGACAGGGAGGGTTTGGGGGGGCTGAGACCCCATGAGGGGATTCCCAAGGGAAGGGGCAGAACCTGAGTGGGGGAATGGGGTGAACTGGGATGGGGGACAGGGATGTGGTGAACTGGACACAGGAAACCCAAATTCATTTTTGGGCTGGATTTGGGGTGGATTTTGGGCTGGATTTTGGGTAAATTTGTTATGAATGGCGGGTGTCCTGGATGGGGGCACAGGGAATGGGGTTTTCTAGGATGGAGGTACAGGAACGGGATGCCCCGGGATGTGGGACAGGAATTGGGGTGTCCTGGGCACAGGGAACGGGGCGCCCCGGGACGGAGGAGCCCCCCAAGAGCGCTCCCGGTACGACCCCACCGGAACGCGGGCAGTCCCCGCCCCACGGGGCCCCCGGAGCTGCGAACAGGAGATCAACCCCCCACCTTTCCCCGTTCCGAGAGGCCCCCGCCCCACGGAGGTCCCACCAACAACCGAACCCCCCCGCCCGCCTCCCCCAGTAATCCCGGGCCCGGTCGCCATGGGAACGGGCCAGGCCCGGGGGCCGCCGCGGGCCGGCCCAGCCGCACCTGGTGCCGCCATCGGAAGAGACTCGCGGTGTCGATGTTGGGGTGAGTCTCGTCCTCATCGTCGGAGACCTCGATGTGGTCCCACACGCTGTAATCCACCATGGCGCGGCCGCCGCGACCCTCCGCCACCCGCCCGCACGGCACGGGCCGCTTCCGCCCGCGCCTGACGCGCTTCCGCCCGCGCATGACGCACTTCCGGCGTCGCAACGCCACTCCTAAGCATGCGCGGAGCGCGCGTGAAGCCGCGGCCGGTTCAAAGATGGCGACGGATTTAAAGAGACACGAACCCTCACACACGCGCCGTGTCCGATCAGAGCGTTTTACCCGCGGGTTTAGGAGAGATAATTAAAGAAATAGAGTCCTTTAAACGGTTTAAAGGGTTTAAGTTGGAGGAAAAGTCTGCCTCTTCCGTGATTTAAAGAGGTTTAATTGACTGGGAATCTCTGCTTTCTATTATTTTTAAGCATAGTTGACAGCAAATCCAACTTTTTCCTTGTTTAAATAGATAAATTGAGGTGAAGTCTCTGTTTTCTGTCGTTTTTAAGGGTTTAAATTGAAAGTAGCCTATTTAAGGGCCATTTTAAGAGTTCCATCAACAGCGGCTCTCTGTTTTAAGACACCTTATATGGAAAATGGTGTCAAAAAGCCCCAGAAATTCTGTTTCTGGAGGCAAAACCAGTAAAGGAGCGGGAAGCCTTTTGGCAGGTTAAAGTGAGGGGGAATTCCATTAAAAAAAATTAACGTGATGCAGAATCCTACATTTCAAGGGTTTAAATTGAGGGAAGCTCCATGTTTTTCACCATTTTTATGTTTCATCTTGGGCGGAGACCCCCTTCATCCATCATTTTAGGGCTCTAAACATAGAGAAAACCTCTTTTTCCATTTTTAAGCTTTAAATTAAGGGGGAAAAACCCTTTTTTATTGTTTTAAAGAGTTTAACTAAAGAAGTTCCCTTAACTATGAGAGGAAAAAAGGCGGGAATTGTGAGGGGAGAAATTGTGAGGGGAGGGAAACGTGATGGGGGGAAAAGGGCGGGAAACATGAGGGGAGAAAATGGAGAGAAACATAAGGGGAGAAAGGGGGAAATGTGAGGGGAAAAGGGGAGAAATCTGAGGGAAATAGGCAAAACTAAAGTAATTATAGGGTGCTCATCCCCACCCACCTCTGCCACACTCCAGCACCAACCCCATGGTTTAAAACACCCAAAACTCCCCACCCACAGCTCAGTCCCCCAATATCCCCCCCATAATAAATCTCCTGCACTGATTCCTGAGTCTTTATTAGAACATTTTATGGGGTGACACACACAAGCCCCCCCCCAAAATCAGCTACAAAAATAGAAGTGCTAAAATTCCCCCAAAAGACACGGGGGCAAAGTCCAGCCCCCCCAAATGAGGCGAGGAGCTCAGGTTTGTAGTGTTTGAAACGGGACCAGCCCAGAGCGAGGGGGTTTGGGGTGTTATGGGGTGTCCTCTCGGAGCTGGAGGAGGCAGCCGGCCGTGATGGGCCCATGCCCGCCGTGGGGTGTTTGGGGTCCCCCGTGGGGTTTTTGGGGTTCCCCTCTCGGAGCTGGAGGAGGCAGCCTGGCCATGATGGGCCTGTGCTCACCGTGGGGTGTTTGGGGTCCCCCGTGGGTTTTTGGGGTTCCCCCTCTCAGCTGGAGGAGGCGGCCCGGCCGTGAGGGGCCCGTGCCCGCCGTGTGGTTTTTGGGGTGTCTCCATGGGGTTGTTGGGGTCCCCCCGTGGGGTTTTTGGGGTCCCCTCTCTCAGCTGGAGGAGGCGGCCCGGCCGTGAGGGCCCGTGCCCGCCGTGCCGCCGTGGCCAAGCGCTGCTGGGCCAGGAAGGAGCGAGCGCCGCTGCCACCACCCCGCGCCGCCATGTCACCCTCGTGCTGCTGCAGCGCCAGGCCCTGAGGGACACCAAGGGTTAATTTAATGGGGGTCCTGGGCAGGGGGTCCTGGGGTCTCTGTCCCCACTGTCCCTGTGCTCTCACCATGTTGTACCAGGCGGTGACCAGCAGCCGCTCCTCGCGCTCCCCGCTGCGCCCGGCTGCGCTCCCAGTCGTTCTGGGGGTGTTCAGGGGGGTTCAGATGGGGATGGAGACCCCAGGAACCCCTCCAAAATTATTGTTAATTATTATTAACTCCTTAATTAATTATTAATTATTATTAACCCCTCACCTCCAGGTGCCGGATCAGCGCATCCTTCTCCTGCAGCTGGTTGCGGAGGAGCTGCAGCACGGGGGCCAATGGGGGGGTGCCAGGGGGGTCCCCAAGGGGTCCTGAGGGTTTTTGGGGGGGCGAGCTTGTGGAACCTCTAAATCCTGATCCCATAGTGGGAATAAAGAGGGAGGTTAGCCAGGAAGGACCCCCAAACTTCCCCAGATCTTCATGGGGAAACTGAGGCACAGCTCATCTCCTGCCCCCTCCCTGCAGATATCACCCCACAGGATCCCTATACAAACCCCAATCTGGGGTACCCCAGAATATCCCCCTCAGGACTCCCCACATGCTGACCCCTCCCAGATTCTGATGCCCACTCCAGACCCCGTCATACCAGCTTTGGAGAGCTCCAGATCTTCCTCCTCCTCTCCCTCTGGCAGCTCATCCCTGGGGGGACAGGGGGTGGTCACAGATGGGGGATGTTGGGAGGGCTCCCAAATTCCCCCACCCCCCAAAAAACTCACAGGTCCTCGGGGGTCTCCTCCATCAGCACCAGCTGGGGGGAATTGAGAAAGAGGTGAAGATGCAGCACTGAGATAACCCCAATAAAACCTGACCCCCCAAAACACTGAGACCCTCCCAAGCCCCGCACCATGAACTGGGGTTCAGAGACCCCCCCCAAAACCTCCCTGTTCCCTCCTCACCTCCTCCTGCGGCCTCCCCTGCGCTGTCCGAGGCTCAGCTGCCCCTGTGGCCTCCAGCCTGTGGGTGTGGGGGGCTCGTTAAGGACTGGGGGGTTCATCAGGGATTGGGGGGGGTCTCAGGGGTCTTCTGAGGACCCCCGGCCCCCCCGGGTCCCCCACCTGTGCTGGAGCTGGTCCCGCTGCAGCCGCAGCCGTCGATTCTCGCGCCGCAGCCGCGTCACCGTGTCCCTGTTGGAGAGGGGGACACCGGGGTGCTCGTGGGGGACCCCACAACGAACTGGGGACCCCCCATTCCCACCTGCATTTTTGGGCACCCCCATGGACTCACCTGAGCTCTGCGGGAAGGATCTCAGCCGCCAAATTCCGGGGAGGGGCTGGGCCCCCCTCCAGCCCTGCACCTGTGGCAGGCAAAGGTGGGTTTTGGGCATGGGGACAGCAGGTGACAACCCAAAATTGTGCCATGCCCACCTAAACCACCTTGGAGCCCCCCAAACCCCACCTGGAGCCCCCTAAAGCCCCCCTGGTGTTCTGTCACCTTCCAGGTGGGGTCTGTGCCCCCCAGCACTCACCTGCCTGGCTCAGGTAGCTCTGCTGCACCTGCACACAGCGCAGCTCCTCGTTGGCCTCACGCAGCGCGTCCCGCTCCTCCAGCAGCCTCTGCGGGGCACAGGGGGCTCAGGTGCGCCCCAGGTGTGCCCCAGGTGTGCCCCAGCTGTGCCCCCAGCCTCCCCCACCTCCTTCTCCTGGCTCAGGGCCTCGAATCGCTCCTGCAGGTGCCGGAACTCCAGGTGCCATTTCTCAGCCCTCAGTGCCGCCTCCGCCTGCTGCCCGCTCAGCTCCTCCACCTGCGCCAAGGGAGCACGGTGACATCCCCGGGCACGGTGACACCCCGGTCACGGTGACACAGCCGCCACAGCCACTGCCTGCCCGTGCCCCTCACCTGTTTCCGTGCAGCCTCCAGCTGCGCACAGCCGGCCTGGGCGCGGCCCAGCTGCTGCTGTAGGTGCGCGGCCCTGCGCACCTGCGCCGCGTGCCGCTCCTCCAGCGCCCGCGCCCAGCGCCGCAGCTCGCCCGCCGCCGCCGCCCGGCCCCGGTACGTGGCCACCGCCGCCTCGAGGCGCCCGGCACGGGCCGACGATGCCCTGGGGACGTCAAGGGACACGGTGAGGTACACCTGCAACACCTGAGCACAGGTGAGCTGCACCTGAGCCCCGGTACGTTGCTACCGCTGCCTCCAGGTGCCCCATGCACAGTGATGATGCCCTGGGCACGGGACAGGGGCATGGTGAGGTGCTGAGCTCTGCCGCAACACCTGAGCACAGGTGAGCTGCACCTGAGCCGCAACACGCGGCCACCGGCTGGTGATGGCACTGCCCGGATGGTGACAGTGACACTGCGGGAGGTGGGGCCTCCCCGGCTCACCTGAGCAGGTGCCCAGTTTACCTTTGCAGGTGGCCAGTTTGCCTGGGCGTGTACCCAGCTCACCTTTTCAGGTGCCCAGCCCACGTGGGCAGGTACCCATCTCACCTGATAGGGTGCCGCACTCACCTTTTCAGGTACCCCACTCACCTGAGCTCACCTTTCCAGGTGCCCCCCTCACCTGGGCAGGTACCCAGCCCACCCCACTCACCTGAGCAGGTCCATCTCGTCGCGCAGCGCCCGCGCCTCCCCCGCCAGCCCGCTGAGCTCCTGCGCCCGCGCCTGCAGCCCGCGCGCCTCCTGCTCCAGCCGCGAGCAGCGCGCCCGCAGCTCCTCCCGGCCGCTCTCCAGCCTGCAACGACACACCCGGCGTTCAGGTGAGGGCTGCAGGTGAGGGGGGGGGCTCGGGGGGCTCGGCCTCACCTGTAATTCTCCTCCTGCAGCTCCTCCACCTGCGTCTGCAGCCGCAGCAGCTTCTTGGCGGCGGCGCCGGCGCCCTCGGCCTCGAGCTGCTCGCGCAGGGCGCGGTTCTCGGCGGCCAGGTGGCCCTTCTCCTCCAGCAGGGTGGCCACCTGCGGGCCAGGTGTGCGGGAGGGGCACGGGGATGAGGGGGACCCTGCCAGGTGTGTGGGGTACCCTCCCAGGTGCTGCCACTGCTCGCACGAGCTGGCGGACAATCCCCTCCCGCTCACCCTCAGGTGGGAATTGCAGGCACCCATGATTTGGGGAGCCCCCTGTGCCCCCAAGTGATTCCAGGTGCCCTCAGGTGCCCCCAGGCCTCACCTGCTGCTCCAGCTCCCGGCAGCGCTGCCCCTGCCCCTCCTCGGGGGGCTCCTGGCTCAGGTAGTAATAGCGGCGGACTGGGGGGGCACAGGGGGGCTCAGACACCCCCTGAGCTCCCAAATTTCCCCAGACACCCCAAAATCTGCTGGCCCCCCCACCTCACCTGAGTGTCGAAGTTCCCGTAGGTCTCGGCCGCCATCGGCTCCGACGGCTCCGGGTCCAGGAGCTGCCACAGGGAGGGAGAAATTGAGGTTTGGGGGGGGCTCAGGGGGGGGCTACAGGACCCCCAAAAACCCCCGGGGGTCCCCAAAACTCCCCCGAGACCCTCCAAGGGCTGTGGTCCCAAATCTCCACCAAACACAACAGGCAGTGACCCCCCGACAAATACTCGAAATCATCCCCAAACCTCCCCGGTGATCCCCCAACACCACTCAGGGAACGCCCCAAAACCTTCAGGGACGCCCAAATCCCCCCAGAGCCCCCCAAAATCTCGCCCACCTCCTGGATGGCCGTCATCACCTCATGCTGCACCGACTCCTCCAGCGTCATGATGCGCTGGATGTGCTCTAGGGGGAATTTGGGGGGTCAGGGGGTCTTTCTGGGGGCTCGGGGGTGTTCTTGGGGGTGTTCTTGGGGGTGTTCTTGGGGGTCCCAGTGCCCCCGGCCCCGTACCCACCTTCCCTGCGCTCGCAGCTGACGGCACAGCCCAGCACCAGTCTCACCAGTTTGCCCAGTTGCTTGGGGTCACCGTGCCGGGCGGCCGCCCCCACGTCGGGCACGTGCTGCTCCCCCACGGCCTGGCCCAGCACCTTTGGGGGGGGGTCCCGGCTCAGAGACCCCTCCCCACCCTCAGGAACTCCCAAAACCCCAGGGGAGCCCCCAGACCCAAAACTAGGGGGGTTTAAAGCTGGGAGCCCCCAGCCCTGACTCACATCCTGCCAGTACTCCAGCACGCTCTGCAGCACCTGGCGCAGGTTGTTCACCTGGGGAGGGGGCACGAGGTGGGAACACCCCCAAAAAAAACCCCTCAAATTGTGCTCACAGCCCTTGGGGACCCCAACATGGCATCTGCACAAAGAACCTCCCAAAAGGGGGCTTGCAAATGGGAACCCCAAAGCTGTCACCAAAAATATCAATGTTTTCCAAAAGGCCCCCCACAGATACCCCCCAAATCAATCCACCCAAATCAGTGCTCCCCAAAAGCCCCCTCCAAACCAATCCTCCCAAAAAGCCCCCCAAATCAATCCTCCCAAAAAGCCCCCCCAAATCGAGCCCTCCCCAAATCAGTCCTCCCAAAATCCCTCCCAAAACCATCCCCACAAAACACAACCCTCCCTAATCCAGCCCCTCCAAAAAATTCCCCAAAACCAGCACCCGCCTCAAAAGGAACCCCACACTGTGACACCCCCCCAATACCCCCTCCCACCCCAAAAAGAGCCCCAAATTCTGCGCCCCCCGCCCCCAAACCCCGCTGCCCCCCCACCTTGACACGGGCGCTGCTCTCGGTGTCCCCCCGGATCCGGCCCAGCCACGGCTCATCGAACCACGACGGGTCACTGGGGGGGGGGGGGACACCCCAAAATCAGCCTGGGCCCCTCGGGGGGGTCCCCAAATCCCGGGGAGGGTCCCAAACTCCCCAAATCCCGAGGTGTCCCCCCAACCCATCACTCACATCTGGTGCAGGACGTGCGCCAGGGTGACCCCGCTGGCCAGGTCTGGGGGGGCCGCGCACGGACTGGGGGGGTCAAAGCTCTGCAGCTGGGTGGGGGGGGGGAAATGGGGGGTCAGCGACACCCCAAAAACACGGACACCCAAAAAACTCCGCCGGGGGATACAGGGACACCCCAAAACCCCCGGACACCTCAAAAGTCCCGAACAGCTGCTCAAGGGGGGGTCAGAGCACCCCAAAACCCTCCCAGACCCACGGGGGGGGGGTACAGAGGGAGGTGGGATCCGCCCCCCCAAAATTTCCCCTGAATTTGGGGGGGGGCAAAGGGCGCCGGGACAGGGACAAAGGGCGGGGGGTCACAAGGGCTCGGCCACGTCCCGGGGGGGGACAAAGGTCACCGGGGGGGGGGGTGACAGGGACCGGGGGGGGCACAGGGGGGTCAGGGGGTGCTAGGGAGGGTCACAAGGACCTGGGGGGGCACAGGGACCTGCGGGGGTGACAGGGGGTCATGGTGGGGTCAGAGGGTTCCAGGGGGCTCACGGGTGTCCTGGAGAGGTCAGAGGGGCCATGGGGGGTCACAGGCGCCCCGGAGCCACCGAAGCTCCCGAAGCCGCAAGAACAGCCCGGGGGTCCCGGGGAGGATCCCGGGGCCGATCCCCGAGCACGGGGGGGTCCCGCTTGAACCGGGAGGTCCCGGGGGGGTCCCGGCCCCCCTTACCCAGGTGAGCAGCGCCCCGCACGCGTCCCGCCCCGCCGCCATGTCCGGCCGGTCCTCCAGGGACACCGGGCCGGTCCTCCAGGGGCACCGAGCCGCGCCCGGAGCGGCCGCACCTGGCCCCGCCCCCTCCCCGCCCGCCACGCCCGCCGCGGCCTCCGGGGCCATAGAGTCGCACCTAGAGCGGCCTCACCTGCCCATTTCCGGTCACGCCCTTTCCGCTTTCCTGCTGGACCATAGAGACGGGGGGGCAGAGCGGCCACACCCGCGCGCGGCCCCCCCTGGCGGACACGGCCCGTGCGGCAGGAGCGGGGTCCTACAAGGCCACCGAGTGGCGGCCAGTGAGTCAGGGCCGCGTCCCGCCGCCCCCGCGGCCGCGCCCGCCGGGCCCCGCCAGGCCCCGCCGGCCCGCCGGGGTTAAACCGGGCCGTTCTCGCCGCGGGGCAGCGGCGCCGGCCGCGCCCGCGCTGCGTCAGCGCTGAACCCGCCGGCCTCGGCGGCCGGAACCCCCCAGTGCTCCCAGTATGGTCCTAGCATTCCCATTATGGCTGTGGGGGCATCCCTGTGCTCCCAGTAACGTGCTGAACTCCCCAGTGCTCCCATTATAGTCTCGGGGGCATCCCAGTACTCCCAGTATTGCTCTGAAGGCATCCCAGTGCTCCCAGTATGGCTCTGCGGGCATCCCAGTTTGGTCTAGGGGGCATCCCAGTGCTCCCATTTGTATCTGGAACCTCCCAATCCTCCCAGTATGGCTGTGGGGCCATCCCAGTGCCCCCAGTAGAGGACGAAGCTCCCCGCAATGTGACTCCAGCGCCCTCCCAGTGCTCCCAGTGTGCTCTGAGGGTATCCCAGCGCTCCCAGTATGACCCTGGGCCCTCCAGTGCTCCCAGTTTGGCCCTGAGCCCTCCCCCGCCCCCCCCGGACATCCGGGCCCCCCCAGCCCGAAACCCCGGTGGCGGTTGGGGCCGTTGGGGGCCCTGAAAGTCCCTTTAGGGAGGATGGGGGGACCCCCCGAGGCCTCTTTGAGAGCGAGACCCCTCCCCAGAGCCCCCCCAAACCCCCAGAGCTCCCCCGGACTCCTGTGCCCCCCCCAGGGGGGTCACTTTGGGGGTGACACCGGGAGGTCACGGCGGGGCCAGCCCTGAGTCACGGGAAGGAGAAGTCGGGAGGGAAAACCCGGCCCCAAAATCCCCTAAAATCCCCTCAAATCCGGGGGGGGAGGAGGGGCCTGTCCCCCCCGGGAAGTCCCGGGGGCCCCCCTGTCCCTACCCTTGCACACTCAGGGCTGGGGCACACTGGGGACACACCTGGCCATGGTCCCCCACCCCTGGCTGCAGCCCCTGGGGGTCCCAGGGACCTTTTGGGGTGGCTTTGGGGATCCTGGGGTGATTTTGGGGATCCCGAGGTGGTTTTGGGGATCCTGGAGTGGCTTAGGGGGCCCTGGAGTGGCTTTGGAGGATCCTGGGGTGCCTCATGTGACTCGCATGGAGACACAGAGGGGACCCGAGGGCACAGGCAGAGCTCAGGAGGTGACACAGGTGTGGATGGCCGGGCACGCGCCCTCTGGCACCCACCTGCGCCCCTGGCACCCACCTGCCCCCCGCCCGTGGCGCTCACCTGTCCCCCTTTGCACGCTCCACCTGCTTTTCACACCTGAGCCCCCTCCTGCTCACCTACCCCTTCCTTTGACCTCACCTGACCTCTCCTTGCTCTCACCTGGCCCCCTTGCACGCTTGCCCCCCCCCCCCTTTGCTCACCTGTCCCCTCCCTTTCCCACCTGTGCCCCCCCAAATGCTCCCAGGCCCCACCCCTTTTCCGATGGGGGCGTGTCTATGCTGGAAGGGGCGTGTCCACGCAGGACTGGGCTGTGTCCTTGCGGAGGGGGCGCGTCCTCCGCCCCCCCAGCCAATGGCGGCGCGTTTCCGCCGCGCGCGCCCATAAAGCCGCGGGTGCCGCGCGGGGCCGCAGGTTCGAGTCCCGCCGCTCCCGGATGGAGCCGCCGTTCTACCGCCCCGCGCCCTTCCCGGGCGGCTTCTGCCGCGCCGAGCCCGACTACGGCTCCTTACCGGGGCCGCTGCCGCAGGGCCCCCCGCAGGAGCCCTTCCGCGCGCTCAAACCGGCGCCGTGCCCCGACGGCGCCTTCTTCGGCAGCGGCGCCGCTACCGGCGGCTTTTTCTACCCCGGTACCGGCGAGCGCGACGCTTTCACGGCAGCTTCGCCCAAGCGCTGGACGAGCTGCACCAACCGGGGCCGCCCAACGTGGCGCTCCCGGAGCCGCCGGCGCTGAGCACGTCAACGGCGGCGGGGATGGGGGGACCCTTCGTGGGGGTCCCCGGAGCGGAGGCGGCGGAGGCGGCGGCGGAGCCGGGCGCGGATTCCCCGGAGCGGCTGCAGGCGGAGCGGCGGAGGCTGCGGAACCGGCTGGCGGCGAGCCGGTGCCGGCGGCGGAAGCTGGAACGGATCGCGCGGCTGGAGCAGCGGGTGCGGGGGCTGCGGGCGCAGAACGCCGAGCTGGCGGACACGGCGGCCGTGCTGCGGGCCCAGGTGCGGCGGCTCCGCGGCTCCGTGCGGGACCACGCGGGCTCGGGGTGCCCGCTGCCCCCCGGGGCCGCGCTCGGCTTCTAGAACCGGCACCGGCACCGAGGGGAGCTCCGGGGCAGCGCTGGATCCTTCCCCGGGGGGCGAGTCCCGATCCCGGCTGGGCACGGAGCGGCGGGGGTGCTCCGTGGGACCCCCATGGACACGGCGGGGGACACCGGGATGCTCCGTGGGACCCCCATGGACACGGCGGGGACACCGGGATGCTCCGTGGGACCCCCATGGACAGGGCGGTCCCGGGATGTTCCGTGGGACCCCCATGGACAGGGCGGTCCCGGGATGCTGCGTGGGACCCCCATGGACGCGGCCCCCGCCGGCTCAGAGAGGGGGGGGCTGCACCAGAGACCCCCCCCCAACGTGGACCTGGAGGGGCTGGGGACCCCCGAAAGGAGCCCCGAGGATGGGAGACCCCCGGGCTGGGGGTAACGGACCGGCAGGACCCCCCTACCCCCCCCCCCCCGGGGCAGGACCCTCGGGAACGGCGGGAACGGAGCCTGAGGTGGATGGATGGGGACCCCCAAAGAGGGCCTGGAGCCCCCCCCCCCCCCCAGCTGGGCCTGGGGACCCCCCGGTTCTCGGGGAGGGGTCGGGCCCCTCCGAACCGGGGATTCCGCGGGAGGGGCGGGCGCACCCCCCCCCCCGCCATCCCGGTGACGTTTACAGGACCCCCCCGGTGGGAGCAGCCCCCGATCCCGGGGCGGGAGGCGATTCGTTGTCGCTGCTGATTTTTCTTTTGTACATTTGTATTTAATTATTAATAATAATAATGATGATGACGATGATGTTAATTGCGGTACCGGCTCTGGTCGCGCTGCACCGGGGGCGGCGGGTCCCCCCTCCCCCTCCCGTGGGAAGCCCCCCGCGTGCACCGGCGTCAACGGAAATGGGCGGGGCCGGGGCTTTCCCCGCTGACGCAATCATGCCCTTATTTGGGCAGGCGGGAGAGGGCGGGGCCGTTCCGGGAACCCCCCTCCCTCCCGCGCTTCCCGGACGGACCGGGGGGGGGGACACACGAGGCTTCCGGGACATCCCCGCCGCCAGCGGGACCTTCCCGGGACCGTCCCGGACCCCCTGCCCGCCCCCGCCATCCCAGGGACCCTCCACCCCGCGTGTCTCCCGGTGCTGCACCGATCGTGGGAGCCCCCCCCGGCCTTTCCCGGTGCTGCACCGACACCGGGAGCCCCCCCGGCCTTTCCGGTGCTCCCCCCTTCGGCCCCACCGGGGGACGTCCCGGCCCGTTAAACCCCGCCCTTTCGTTAAACCACACCTCCCTCCGTTAATCCCGCCCTTTCCGTTAAGCCCCGCCCCCGCGAAATGGCGCCATATTCGGGTGACCTGCCCCCCTCTAAACCCCTCCCTCTACGCTAAGCCACGCCCCGTTACACGGCGCCCGCACGGTGATTGGCGGTAACCGCGGCCCCGCCCCGCCAGGCCCCGCCCCGCGCCGTCAGCCATGGCGCTCTCGGCGCTGCAGCGGGACCCGGCGGGCGGCGGCCGCTTCGCCTCCGCCGTGCCCGGCCCGTGCCGCGCCCGGCCCTGCGCGCTCGGCGTGGACGAGGCGGGCCGGGGGCCGGTGCTCGGTGAGACCGGGACGGGAACCGGGGGGACAGCGGGCTGGGGCGGCTGCAGCGGGCGCCGAGAGGCTCCGGTGCACCGGGGACTGAGTGTGGGGGCCCGGGGGTTTGGGTGGAGAGGGGACCCGGTGCACCGGGAGTTGAGTTTGGGGTCCCGGTGCACCGGGGAATGAGTGGGAGGGTCCCCGTGTACCGGAGGTTGAGTTTGAGGGTCCGGGATTTGGGTGAAGAGGGTCCCGGTGTACCGGGGGTGCAGTGAGAGGAGTCCCGGTGCCCGAGGGTTGAGTTTGGGGGTCCAAGTGCACTGGGGGTTGATTGGGAGGGGTCCCGGTGCCCCGGGGTTGAGTCTGGGGGTCCGGGGTTTGGTTGGAGAGGATCCGGTGCACCGGCGAATGAGTGGGAAGGGTCCCGGTGCCCCGGTATTTGGTGGGAGGGGTCCCGGTGTACCGGGGTTTCATTGGGAGGGGTCCCGGTGCCCCGGGGTTTCATTGGGAGGGGTCCCGGTGCACCAGGATTTAGTGGGAGGGGTCCGGTGCCCCGGGGTTTTCACTGGGAGGGGTCCCGGTGCCCCGGTGTCCCGTCTGACCGCCGGTGCCCCGCAGGCCCGATGGTTTACGCCGTCTGTTACTGCCCCGAGGACAAAGTGCAGGAGCTGGAGGCGCTGGGGGCGGCAGGTGGGGCCGGACGGGGGGTCCCGGGGGGTCCGGGGGGTGACTGGGACTGACGGGGGTGCGGCAGGAACGGGGGTTGGGGCCTCGGGGGGTCCCAGGGGTGGGTTGGGGGTCCTGGGGGGTTCTGGGGAGGTCCCAGCGGGGTCCCAGGGTGGGTTGGAGGTCCCGGGGGGGGGCTCCGGGAGGAGCTGTGGGGGTTCCAGGGGGTTCCCGGGGGTCTCGGGGGGTCCCGAGGGGTTCTGGGGAGGGTCCCAGGGGTCTCTCACCCCTCCTGACGCCCCCAGACTCAAAGACGCTGTCGGAGGCGGAGCGGGAGCGGCGCTTCGGGGGGGTCCTGGGGAAGCTGTGAGGGTCCGACGGGTGGGTTGGGGGTCCCGGGGGTGTCCCGGGGGTCCCTCACCCCTCCTGACGCCCCCAGACTCAAAGACGCTGTCGGAGGCGGAGCGGGAGCGGCGCTTTGGGCTCCTGGAGGCCGCGGGCGATTGGGTGGGGTGGGCGCTGCAGGTGCTGCCCCCCGCCCACATCTCGGCCTGCATGCAGCAGCGGTGAGACCCCCGAGAGCCCCCCGAAATCCCGGGGGGAGCCCCCCTTGAACCCCTGAAAGTGCTGCTGATTCCCCCCGTCCCGGCTCCCCCCAGTTTGGGGTGCTGGGATGGGGCAGGCTCGCAGTTTTGGGGTGCTGGGGGGGGTGTGGGTGCGTTCCCAATTTGGGGGTGACGCCCCCTGACCCCCCCCCCAGGGCCAAGTACAACCTGAACGAGCTGTCCCACGACACGGCCACGGAGCTCATCCAGTTCGTGCTGGACTCGGGGGTGCAGGTGGCCCAGGTGGGATTTGGGGGGGGCCAGGTGGGATTTGGGGGGGCCCAGGTGGGATTTGGGGGTATTTTTGGGAAGGGAGGGTGGGGCAGGTTGGGCTGGGTGGGTTAAGGAGCATTTTGGGGTTTTGGGGAGTCAGGATGGATCGGGGAGCAGAGGAGGGGGATTTTGGGGTCCTGGGGTGGTTGGGAAGGGTCTGGGTAATTGGAGTTCCCAGGGTAATTTGGGGGGGTCCCGGGGTGATTTTTGGGTCCCAGAATGACTTGGGGTGTCCTGGCGTGACTCAAGGGAGTCCCATGGTGACTTGGGAGTAATTTGGGGGGGTCCCGGGTTAATTTTGGGGGCGATTTTGGGGTTCCAGGTGCTTGTGGACACGGTGGGCCCCGCAGATGAGTACTTACGGATCCCAGTGTGACTCAGGGGACTCCGGGGTAATTTTGGGGTGTCCCAGGATAATTTTGGGGGTGTCCCAGGATAATTTTGGGGGCGATTTGGGGTCCCCCAGGTTGTTTGTGGACACGGTGGGCCCCGCAGACAAGTACGAGGCGAAGCTGCGGCGCCGTTTCCCGGGGCTGGGGGTCACCGTGCGCCCCAAGGCCGACGCGCTGTTCCCCACGGTCAGCGCCGCCAGCATCTGCGCCAAGGTGGGCTGCCGCCCCAAAGGGACCCCCAAAAGAACTGGTGGAAGTGACCCCCCAGAACTGACCCCCCAAACCACGGAACTGACCCCCAAAAACCATGGAACCGACCCCCCTGAACTGACCCCCCCCAAACAGCTGAACTGACCCCTTTGGAACTGATCCCCCCCCCCAAACCATGGAACTGAGCCCCTGAACCCCAAAACCCCAGAACTGACCCCCTGACCCCTCCGAGACCCCCCTGAACTGACCTCCCCTGCACCCCCCAACTCCCTGGACTGACCCCCAGCACCACACCCCCGAACCCCCCCACCTCTCCCAAACCGCTGAGTTTTTGGCGTGGGGTGGGGGGGGCAGCACCCTCCTCTCCCCCTGAGCTCCCCCAGAGCCCCCCCAGCCCCTCAGACCCCCCTGTGCCCCCCCAGGTCGCCCGGGACCGGGGCCGTGCTCCACTGGAACTTCGTGGAGGATTTGGGGACCCCGACCGCGATTACGGCTCCGGGTACCCCAACGGTGGGCAGGGGGACAGTGTGGGTTTAATGAGGGGGGGGTCCCGGTTTTTGGGGTGTCCCTGACGCCCCCCCCCCCTCACCTTTGTGCAGACCCCAAGACCAAGGAGTGGCTGAGGAGGAACCTGGAGCCGGTGTTTGGGTTCCCCCAGCTCGTGCGGTTCAGCTGGGGCACGGCGCAGGCGCTGCTGCAGAGGGACGGGGTCCCGGTGCAATGGTGAGGGGGGGGATATTGGGGGTCCTGGGGGAGTATTGGGGGGTCCTGAGGGGATATTGGCGGGTCTTGGGGGTCCTGAGGGGGTATTTGGGGTCCTGGAGGGTCCTAGGGGCACGGCACAGGCGCTGCTGCAGAGAGAGGGGGTCCCGGTGCAATGGTAGGGGGGGGATTACTGGGGGTCCTGGGGGTGTACTGGGGGGTCCTGGAGGGGTACAGGGGTGTCATGGGTGTCCTGGGGGGCACGGCGCAGGCGCTGCTGCAGAGGGACGGGGTCCCGGTGCAATGGTGAGGGGGGGATATTGGGGGTCCTGGGGGTGTACTGGGGGGTCCTGGAGGAGTATAGGGGGGTATGGGGGGTCCTGGGGGTCCTGGTAGGGCACAGAGGGGTCCTGGTGGTAGGGGTCAGAGGGGGGTGGTCCCTGCAGAACCGGGGGGGTCCCATGGGTGCAATGGGGGGGGTCAGGACGGGGGGGTGAACATTCCCCTCCTGCCCCCCCCCGCCCCCCCAGGGCTGACGAGGACCCCCCGGAGGACCCCAGCGCCCCCCCCTCGGTTCTCTCCTACTTCGCCCGGAGCCCCCCCCGGCGCCCCCCCCACCGCTTCTTCAGGAGCGCAGCCTGAGGGCCCTGGCCGAGCTGTGACCCCCCAAAATGGGGAGACACCCCCCAAAAAACGGGGGGAAAAACCCCTCAAAATGAGGGAGACCTCCCCCCCCCCCAAAAACGGGCACCCAGACCCAGAGCGTTGTTTTTTAATAAAGCATTTTTAGAATACCCCAAATCTCTTTTTTTCTGGTCACGTTGGGGCGGGGGGCACAGGGACCCCCTGGTTGGGGGAGGTTTTGGGGGTGGGGGGAAGCCCAGGTGCCCCCCCCGGTTAATCAGCCCTGGAGAGCGCCGTGGCCTCAATCCCGGGATTAGGGAATGACCACGGGGGGGCAAACCGGGGAGGTCACCGGGGGTCTCCGAGCCCCCAAAAACCCCCCGGGGGTCTCTGAGCCCCCCAGTCCCCCCGTTCGGGGCCGGTTTTGGGGGGATTTCACCACCGGGGGGGTGCGGACCCCTCCCCCTCGCCGTTCAGCACCGCGGACAGCGGCACCGGGAGGGGCGGGGGGGCACCGGGACCGGGCCCCGCCGCTGGGGGGGCGCCCTCGGGGCGGGGCGTGGTCGGGGCGTGGCCAGGGCGCGGCTCTGGGGGCGGAGCTTAAGGCGGGCCTGGGCGGGGCCTCCCGGGGGTCCCGGGCGATGGCGGAGGGCGGCTGAAAAAGGGGGGGGGGGCTGCGGGTACCGGGGGCTGCGGGGGGGGCAGCGAGGCCGGGACCCCCCCCGGTACCGGAACCGGTACCGGAACCGGGAGCGGCGCCATGGACGATTCGGGCGTGATCCGGCGGCGGCGGCTGCAGGTACCGGGAGGGAGGGGGGGGAGGTTGTTATTGAGGGAACCGGGGATGGCGGCGCCGGTACCGGTATCGGAACGGGGGGGAATCGGTACGGGGAATCGGTACCGGGTTCGGGAGCGGGGTGCCCGTACCGGGCAGTAACGGTTACCGGGAGGGGGGTCGGTACCGGGCGGGATGTCGGCACCGGAGGATGCGGGGATCGGTACCGGGGGGTATCGGAGCTGGCGGGGATCGGTACCGGAGGGATCGGGTCGGCACCGGGCACCGCAGGCCGTTCCGCAGGGGGGGCAGGGCAGGGCGGTACCGGGCGGGCGGGGCCGGTACCGGGAAGGTCGCTCCGGGCGCGGCCGGCACCGGGGGCGGGGGGGGCGATGCGCGCCCGGTACCGGAGGGCGCTGCGGGCCCGGGGGTGTCCGGGGGGGTCGGTGAGCGGGCGGGGGGCACGGAGCCCCCCCGGGGCCGGCCCGGTACCGGCGCCGCTCCCCAGCCGTTCCCCCGTTATTGCAGAAGGAGCTGCCGCTGCCGCGGAAGAGCAGCAGGTGAGACCCCCCCGCGCCCCCCACCCACTGCGTCCCCCGGCCCCGCCCCGGCCCCGCCCCGGCCCCGCCCACTGCAGCCGCCGCGGCCCCCCCCGCCCCCCCCGCCCGCCGCCGCCCCGGAGCCCCCCCGGAGCCCCCGATGCCGGTCCCGGCGGGCGGCGGCGGCAGCGGCAGCAGCGGCAGCGGCAGCATGTTCCGCCGCTCCAAGAGGTACCGGGCAGCGGCCCGGCCTTCCTCCCGCGCCAGCCTCAGCCTCATCTCCATCCTCATCCTCATCGTCCATCCTCATCCTTCATCCCCATCTCCATCCTCATCCTCAGCCTCATCCTCGTCGTCAGCCTCCATGTCCGTCCTCATCCTCATTTTCATCCTGTGTCCATCCTCATCCTCCGTGTCCATCCTCATCCTTCATCCTCATCCTCTCCCTCCTTCATCCCCATGCTCGCCTCCCTTCCATCCCCATCCCCATCCTCACCCCCCCCCGTCCTTCCTCCCCCTCCCTCTCCCTCCTCATCCTCCCCGAGCCCCCCCGGCGCTGTCTCCCCCTCCCCCCCCCCCCCCCCCCCCCCGTTATTCCCCTTTATTATTTTGGGGTGGGGGCTTTGAGCGCCCCCCTCCCCAGCCCGGTGACGTTGAGGGGGGGTCCCTGTGTGAGGGGGGGGGGGGTCCCTGTTTGGGGAGGGTCCCGGGGGGTCCTGACCCCCCCCCCCCCCCGCCCCCCCCCAGCTGCCGCACGAGCAACCGGAAGAGCCTGATCCTGACCAGCACCTCCCCCACCCTGCCGCGGCCGCACTCGCCGCTGCCCGGACACATCGGTGAGACCCCCGCGACCCCCGGAGCCCCCCGACCCCCTCTGGGGACCCCCGACCCACCCCGGGTGTCCCCAAACCCACCTGAGCCCCCTGACCCCCCCGGTGTCCCCAACCCCCCCCAGGCGTCCCCAGCCCCTCTCTGGTGTCCCCAAATCCCCCCAGCCCCCCCCAAAGTCCCCCCCAGCGCCCCCAAACTTCTAGGAGCCCCCCAGACCCCCAATAACATTTGGGGACCCCTCCCCACCCTTGGGGTCCCTCGTGCCCCCCCTTTCCCCCGGGGTGGGTCCCACTCGCTTGGCCCCGCCCACCCGCGGGGAGGGGGCGTGGCCTGGCGGGGCGTGGCGGTGACGTCACCGCACCTGTGCCCAGGTACGAGCCCCCAGGACAGCCCCAGGAACTTCTCCCCGAGCGCCCCCGCGCACTTCTCGTTCGGAGCGTCCCGCCGGTGAGGGGGGCACCGGGGAAACCGGGGGGACACCGGGGGTGGGCGGGGGCTCGGGGACAGCCTCAGTGTCCCAAAATTCCGGGGGGCGTCCGCAATGCCCGAGGGTGTCCCCAGTGCTCTGGGGGTGTCCGGGGGGGTCCCCGGGCTGTCCCGGGTCTGTCCCGGTTTGTCCCGGGCTGTGCCTGGGTATCCCTGGGCTGTCCCGGGTCTGTCTCGGGCTGTCTGGGGGGGTATCCTGGGGGTGCCCCGGTGTGTCCCGGTTTGTCCCTGGTCTGTCCCTGGGTATCCCGGGGCTGTCTCTGGCTGTCCCGGTCTGTCCCGGGTTATCCTGCCCCCTCTCCCCGCAGGGCGGACGGGCGCCGCTGGTCGCTGGCCTCGCTGCCCTCCTCGGGCTATGGCACCAACACCCCCAGCTCCACCGTCTCGGTGAGGGGGGCGCGACCCCCGGAGCCCCCCGGGAGCTTTGGGGCCTCTGCTGGGTCTGGGGGGGCGATGGGGGCTCCAAAAGGGGCTGGGGGTGACATGGGGGTCAGGGGGAATTTGGGGGGTCCTGGGGTGGAGACCTGAGGGTCCCGGAGGTGCTTTGGGGGTCTCGGAGTAGGCTCGGGGGTGACCCCAGGGCTCTGTGGGGTCAGGGGACATTTGGGGCTCCCGGGGTGTATTTGAGGGTCCCTGGGTGAGCTGAGCCGGGGGCCAGAGGTGACTTGGGGGTCCCGGTGGGCTGACCCGGGGGTCAAGGGGGACTTGGGGGGTCCCGGGTGCGATTTTGGGGGTCCCGGCTGCCCCGCAGTCGTCGTGCTCGTCGCAGGAGCGGCTGCACCAGCTGAGTGGGTTTCTGGGGGTCCCGGGTGGGCTGACCCGGGGGTCCCGGGGGTCAGGGGGTTTTGGGGGGTCCCAGGGTGGTCTGACCCCCGGCTGCCCCGCAGTCGTCGTGCTCGTCGCAGGAGCGGCTGCACCAGCTGCCGGCGCAGCCCACGGCCGAGGAGCTGCGGTTCCTGTCCCGCCACTTCGGCAGCTCCGAGAGCCTCGCCGAGGAGGATGGGGGGGCCCGGGGGGGCGCGGCCGCCCCCAGACCCCGCTCCCGCAGCCTCAGGTGGGGCACGGGACCCGCGGGCACGGGGAGGGGGCGCTGGGGGGAAATGGGGGAAATGAGGGGGATTTGGGGGAGATTGTGAGGGGGGTTTGGGGGAAGGTGGGGAGGAAATTGGGGGAGAGATTTGGGGGGAATTGGGGGGGATTTTATGGAGGATTTGGGGGGGAAATGGGTGAATTTGGGGGGAATGGTGGGGGAGATCTGGGAGGGAAATGGGGGGATTTGGGTCAAAATGGGGGAGATTTGGGGTGTCACTGTGGGGACGGGGGGACAGCAGAGGGACAGCCTGGATTTAGGGAGTGGACGGGATTTGGGGCTCACCCAGACTCGGGGAACACTGGGGTGACCCCGTGGCCGTTGTGGGGTGGAATGGGGGGGCCCCGGGGGTCCTGGGGGGCGGAACATCAGGGGTCCTGCTGGTGCCAGCCGTGCCCCTCTTTTCCCAGCCCCGGGCGCTCGCCCTCGTCCCACGACAACGAGATCGTGATGATGAACCACGTGTACAAGGAGAGGTTCCCCAAGGTGGGGCTGGGGGCACCTGGGGGGCTGTGGGCTGCCCCGGGGGGGGGGGGGTTGTGGGTGGCTGTGGGGCAGCCATGGGGGCGGTTATGGGGTCTCTGGGGGGCTGTGGGGTGGCCACGGGGGCTCTGCGGGGTATCAGGGTACCATGGGGTCCGTCCCCATCGGGTCACTGTGGGTTCACTGTGGGGTCAGTTTGGGTCAACCCTGGCATCCCCCTGCGCTCTGGGGTGCCGTGGGGTCAGTTTGGGTGGCCATGGTGGGGTCACCACGGGTTCACTGTGGGTTCTCCGTGGGCTCTGGGGTTGCTATAGGATCACTGTGGGTTTACCATGGGTTCACCATGGGGTTGCTGTAGGATCACTGTGGGTTTACCATGGGTTCACCATGGGGTCTCTGGTCCCTCCCAGGCCACGGCGCAGATGCAGGAGCGCCTGGAGGAGTTTGTGCGGGGCTGCGGCCCCGGCGGGACCCCCCTGGCCGACGGCGCCCTGAGCTTCATCCAGCACCAGCTGGCAGAGCTGGCCCGGGACTGCCTGGCCACGGCCCGGCACGGCCTCATCACGGCGGGATACTTCTGCGAGCTGCAGGAGAGCATGGAGAGGCTGCTGCAGGACGTGAGGGGGACATGGGGACACCTGGGGACAGCCGGGGACACGGGGGAGACAGGGGGGGACAATGGGGACAGTGGGGACCCAAGGGACCCAATGGGGCTCAGCACGAACCTGAGGCATGCCCCAAGTGTCCCCTGGGCCCCCCAATGTCCCCCCTGAGCCCCCAATGTCCCCCCAGGCCTACGAGCGCTCCGAGTCGGAGGAGGTGGCCTTCATCACCCAGCTGGTGAAGCGGCTCCTCATCATCATCTCCCGCCCCGCACGCCTGCTCGAGTGCCTGGTGAGGGCCTCACCTGTGTCACCCTCACCTGTCCCTTTACCTGTGCCCCCCTCACCTGTGCCCCCCTCACCTGTGCCCCCCTCACCTGTCTCTCTCGCACCTGTCGGCAGGAGTTTGACCCCGCGGGGCTGTCGCAGCTGCTGGGCCGGGCCGAGGGGCCCCTGCGAGCCGACACCCCCGGTACCTGCTGAGGCAGCTGGGCCGGGCCCGGGGGCCGCGCACAGGTACGGGGGGATGGGGACAGGTGTGGGGGATAGGTATGTCGGGACAGGTGTGGAGTGGGGGGGTTCAGGACAGGTGTGGGGACACAGGCAGGTATGCGGGGGCACACCTGTGACCCTGGTGTCCCCACACATACCTGTGTTCTCCCCCTGTCCCCGCACGCACCTGTGCCACACCTGTGCCCCCCAGACATGCTGCACCTGGAGGAGCCCGACAGCAGCGGCACCAACACGCCGGAGCCCGAGGAGGGGGCTGAGGTGGGCGCTGCCACCCCCGTGTCCCCCCAGTGTCCCCCCCTAATGATGTCACCTGACCCCCCCCATGATGTCACCTGTCTCCCCAATGTCACCTGTCCCCCCCCCAGGGCCGCGCTGCGCCGCCCCCCGGCCCAAGGAGCCGCCAGGTGAGAACGACTTCGAGACCATCAAACTGATCAGCAACGGCGCCTACGGGTGAGGGGGGCCCCGGGGGTCCCGGGGGGGGTCCTGGGAGGTCCTGGTGATCCTGGGTGGTCCCACCCTCACCTGTCCCACGGCAGGGCCGTGTACCTGGTGCGGCACACGGCCCACGCGGCCGCGCGGTGTGCCAGCGTACCGATGGTCCCGGCGATACCGGGAGGATTCCCGGGAGTTTCGGGGGTCCCGGTGGTGCCACCCTCACCTGTCCCACCCTCCCCTGTCCCACCCTCCCCTGTCCTCCCCCACGGCAGGGCGGTGTACCTGGTGCGGCACACGGCCACGCGGCAGCGCTTCGCCATGAAGAAGATCAACAAGCAGAACCTGCTGCTGCGGAACCAGGTGCACCAGGCCTTCGTGGAGCGCGACATCCTCACCTTCGCCGAGAACCCCTTCGTGGTCAGCATGTTCTGCTCCTTCCAGACCCGCCGCCACCTCTGCATGGTCATGGAGTACGTGGAAGGTGCGGCGACAGCGGCCAGGAGTCGCGATATGGGGCGGGGAGTCGCGATATAAGGGGCGGGGAGTCGCGATATGGGGCTGGGTGTTGCGGTAACAGTTGTCCCCATGCCCCACCCCATGCGCTCATGGTCCCCCGCTGTCCCCCACGTCCGCCATCTGTCCCCAATCTCCCCCATGTCCCCCTGTCCCCCAATCTCCCCGATGTCCCTGATGTCCCCGATATCCCCGATATCCCTGATGTCCCCAATATCCCTGATGTCCCCAATGTCCCCAATATCCCTGATGTCCCCGATATCCCTGATGTCCTCAATCTCCCCGATGTCCCCAATGTCCCCGATGTCCCCAGGCGGTGACTGTGCCACGCTGCTCAAGCACATCGGGGCGCTGCCCCTGGAGCTGGCCCGGCTCTACTTCGCCGAGACCGTGCTGGCCCTGGAGTACCTGCACACCTACGGCATCGTGCACCGCGACCTCAAACCCGACAAGTGAGCCCGGGGGGACTGGGGGGGGGTCACCTGGACCCCGCCCAACTCACCTGGGACCTGCCCCGCCCACCTGGGCCCCGCCCTGCTCACCCAGCCCCGCCCCCTCACCTGCAGCCTCCTGATCACGTCTCTGGGCCACGTGAAGCTGACGGATTTCGGGCTCTCCAAGATGGGGCTGATGAGCCTGACCACCAACCTGTACGAGGGGCACATGGAGAAGGACGCGCGCGAGTTCCGCGACAAGCAGGTGCGTGCCGGGCGCGACGGGTGCGTGCTCAGGTAGGCCCAGGTGCGTGCCAGGTGTGTGCCTAGGTGTGCCCATCTGCACTCAGATGTGCCAGCAGAGCAGGGTGTGTCTGCAGCAGCTCAGGGGCGTGTCCCCCGCTGAGCCCACCTGTCCCCTGCTGTCTCCACCTGTCCCCACCTGTCCCCCCCGTGTCCCCAGGTGTGCGGCACCCCCGAGTACATCGCCCCCGAGGTGATCCTGCGCCAGGGCTACGGCAAGCCCGTGGATTGGTGGGCCATGGGCATCGTCCTCTACGAGTTCCTGGTGGGCTGCGTGCCCTTCTTCGGGGACACCCCCGAGGAGCTCTTCGGGCAGGTGATCTCAGGTACGGACACGGGGCAGGTGATCTCAGGTGTGATAGGGGGACAAAGGGACACACAGGGCAGGTGATCTCAGGTACGGTGCTCAGCTGTCCCCCCCTGTCCCCCCGTGTCCCCCCAGATGAGATCCTGTGGCCGGAGGGGGACGAGGCGCTGCCCCCGGACGCTCAGCACCTCATCTCGTGCCTGCTGCAGCCCGACCCGCTGCGGCGCCTGGGGGCAGGTGAGACCCCCGGGACCACCCGGGACCCCCAGACCGCCCCCGGTACCCCCCAAATCCCCCCCGTGACGGGCCGTGCCGCGCAGGGGGCGCACAGGAGGTGAAGGCTCACGGCTTCTTCGCAGGACTGGACGGGGCTGCTGCGGCAGAAAGCCGAGTTCGTGCCGCACCTCGAGTCCGAGGAGGACACGAGCTACTTCGACAGTGAGCGAGGGAGGGACCCCCGGACCCCCACGGGACCCCCACGGGAACCCCCAGACCTGCCACGGGACCACCCCTTGGGGGACCCCTTGGATCAGCCCTGGCCCCTCCCTGGGACCCCCCTGGAACATCCCAGGACCCCCTGGGACCCCCTGGAACATCCTGGGACCCCCCAGAACACCCTGGGACATCCCAGAACCCCCCCCAGATCCCCCTGGAAGATCCTGGGACCCCCTGGAACACCCCGGGACCCTCCCGGAACATCTTGGGACTCCGAGAATCCCCTGGAACATCCTGGGACCCACCCAGAAGCCCCCAGAAACCCCTGGAACATCCCAGGACCCCCAGCCCCTCCCAGGGGTCTCTCCTCCCTCGAGGTTGCTCTAAGGACCCCCCCCTCACACCTGACTCCCCCCTCACACACCTGTGCCCCCCCCCAGCCCGTGTCGGACAGGTACCCCCACGTGACGTCGTACGAGGACGAGGGACACGACCGAGGACGAGCCCCGTGGAGATCCGGCAGTTCTCGTCCTGCTCGCCGCGCTTCAGCAAGGTGGGGCGGGGTCGGGTGCGCCCAGGTGCGCCCAGGTGCGCCCAGGTGTGATCGCCGCCCTCCCGCAGAGTGTACAGCAGCCTGGAGCAGCTCTCGCAGGAGCCCAAGGCCAAGGGGCGCCCGCGGGACGAGGGGAGACGGGACGGCTTCACCCGGGAGCGCGGCTGGAGAACCGGATCGCCGGAGCTGTGCGTGCACGGGGGGCCCGGGGGTCCCGGGGGGTCCTGGGGAGTCCCAGGGCTCCCTGACCCCCGGCCCCCGCCGCGTCCCCGCAGGAAGCACCGCTCGGCCGGTGCCGGTGCCGGTGCCGGTGAGGGGGGGGGCGCCGCCGCCCCCGAGGGCGAGGGCAGCCCGCCGCCGGGCGCGCGCCGCCGCTTCTCGGCGCTGCTGGAGCCCGCGACCCCCCGCCCGAGGAACGGCCGAGCCCCCCCCGCAACGGGGCCGCGGACGGGACCCCCGAGGAAGCGCCGGGTGAGTGCCGGGAGCGCGGGGAGGGGTCTCGCGTGTGCCCCGGTCCCTTCACCGCCCTGTGTCCCCCCCCGGTAGCGGAGCGAGCCCCGCGGGGCCCGGAGCCGCCCCCGGCCCGCACCGAGCTGGGGCTGCGGCGCCCGCGGCACCCGGGGGTCGCTCCCGCCGAGCCCGGCGGCGACAAACGGAGCCCCCGCGCCCCCGGCAAGGTCACCAAGTCGGCGTCGGCCACGGCGCTGTCCGTCATCATCCCCAGCGGTGGGTGACACCCCGGGACCCCCAAAGGGAGCACAAATCCCCCCGGGACCCCCAAAGAGAGCCCAAATCCCCCCGGGACCCCCAAAGAGAGCCCAAATCCTCCTGGGAGCCCACATCCATCCGGGACCTCCCCCAGGAATCCAAATCCACCCGGGACCCCCCTAAAGGACCCTCCCGAAAGGGACCCAAACACCCAGGGACCCCTGCAGCCCCCCGAGTGCCCACGGGAGGGGTCTGGGGGTCTCCCTTGGGGGTTCTGTGGGTGTTGGGACCCCCGACCCCGTGGGTTTGGGGTCTCCGCGGTGCCGTGGGGGACTCTGGGGTCTCCGGGGGGGTTTTGGGGGTGTCCCCGGTTCCCTGTGAACTCTGGGGTCTCCGGGGGGGTTTGGGGTGTCGCTCAGCGGTCTCTGGGGCTCGGCAGGCTCTGGGGGTCTCCCACGGGGGTTTTGTGGGGTGTCCCCGGTTCCGGGAGCGTCCCAGTCCCACGGGTGGGGTGTGTCCCCGGTCCCGCGGGAGGCTCTGGGGGTCTCCCGGGGGGGTTTGGGGGCTGTCCCCGGTCCCGTGTGGTCTCAGCGGTCTCCGGGGGCGCAGGGGAGGCGCCCGGCTCGTCCCCGCTGGGCAGCCCGATGTCGCCGCGCTCGCTCTCCTCGGACCCCTCGTCCCGGGACTCGTCCCCGGGCCGCGAGCTCGCCCCGGCCGTGGCGGCGCCGCCGCGCTCGCCCATCGCCATCCCCGGCCCGGCAAGAAGTTCGGCTTCACCCTGAGAGCCATCCGCGTGTACCTGGGCGACAGCGACGTCTACAGCGTGCACCACGTCGTCTGGGTCAGGGACACGCGGGGACACTGGGGGACACGGGTGGGGACACAGAGGGTGACTCGGCGACACCAGGGACACCGAGGGTGACGCGGGGACACGGGGTGACATGGGGACATGGGATGACACGGGAGGTGACATGGGACACGGGGGAGGACACGGAGGTCCCATCCGCGGTGCCCCGTGGGTGACCCCGGTTTTGGGGACGCAGAGGGGGTCCGGGGGTCCGGTTCCCTGTGGGTGACCCCGGTTTTTGGGGCGCAGCACGTGGAGGAGGGCGGCCCCCGGCAGGAGGCCGGGCTGTGCGCGGGGGATCTCATCACGCACGTGAACGGGGAGCCGGTGCACGGGCTGGTGCACACCGAGGTGGTGGAGCTCATCCTCAAGGTGAGGGCACCGGGGGGGCACCGGGGGGCACCGGGGTCAGAGGTTTGGGGGCTCATGGGTCACGGCAGGGTCACGGCAGGGTCATGGCAGGTCAGCCACGACCAGGGAGTGAGCCCCGGTGCGGGGGGGGATGTTGGGGGGGTCCCCTCCGTGACCCGCTGTCGCGCAGAGCGGGACCAAGGTGCTGGTGACAACGACGCGCGCTGGAGAACACCTCGATCCGCCTGGGCCCCGCGCGGCGCCGCAGCGCCCGCGCCAAGATGGCCCGGAGGAACCGGCGGGGGGGCACCGGGAGCGGCCACGAGAGGTGGGCACGGGGCTCGGGGGGCGCGGGGTAGCGCCGGGGGCACCGGGAGGCCCCGGGTGCTGACGGTCCTCCCGGCCGCCAGGCGGCGCAGCGCGCTGTTCCGGCACCTGGCGCGCCAGGCCTCGCTGCTGCACACGAGCCGCTCGCTGACGTCACTGAGCCGCTCGCTCTCCTCCTCCGACTCGCTGCCCGCCTCCCCCACGCACGCGCGGGCGCGCGAACCCGGTAAGGGGCGGGGGTCGAGGGCAGGGCGGGGCAACGGGGGCGGGCTGTACCGGGAAAGGGGCGGGGGTTTGGGAAAGGGGGCGCGGTCACGGGAACGGGGCGCGGCGCTCAATGCCCCGGTGCCGTTCCCCGCACCCTGACCCCGTTCCGCGCAGGGGCCTCCCCGCCCAGCAGCTCTCCGGGCTCCAGCGCTCCCCCGTCGCCGGCGGGCCCGCACCTGCGGCCGAGCTCGCTGCAGGGGCTGTCGCCGAAGCTGCAGCGGCAGTACCGGGCGGCGCGGTGCCGCTCCGCCGGCAGCATCCCCGCTCTCGCCGCTCGCGCACCACGCCCTCGCCGCCCGCCGCCTCGCCGCCCGCCTTCCCCGCCAAGCTGCACCCCAAGGCCGCCCGAGTCGCCGCGCCTCGCCCGCCGCGGGCTGCCCGAGAAGGCGGCGCCGGGGCCGCCCCGCAAGCTGGGGCTGGAGCCGCCGCGCAAGGACTTCCCGGCCGAGCCGCCGCTGCAGAGCTTGGCCGAGTGGGACGGCGAGGGGCCCGGCCGAGCCGCCGCCGCCGCCGCCCGCGGGCCCCGCGCGCCGCCTGGGCCGGCAGGAGCTGCCGCTGCTGCTCGGGGGCCCGCCCGGGCCGGAGCCGCCGCCGCCGCCGCCGGGAGCGGAGGAGCCCGAGCGGGGCGCGCGGGGCCCGCCCAAGGCGCTGAGCCCGGTGCAGGAGCACGAGCGCGGGGCGGCGGCGCCGGTGCCCATCGTGGTGGTGGGGCCCGGTGCGACCCCCGGGGACCCCCGCGGCGCCGCGGGCCCCCCCGGGCGCTGAGCTTGACCCGAGCGCCCCCGCCCCGGAGCCCCGGTTGTAAATAGGGGGGCGCACCCCGGGACCCCCAGGCATGCGGGGGTCGCGGCCCCCCGGCCCCTCCCCGCGTACGCCAAGGGTTAATACTGTGACATCCCCCCCACCGTGTGACGTCACCGACCCGGCACCCCCCCCGGTGTGATGTCATTGACCCGGACAATCCCTCCCATCCCGGTCTCCGGTTTGCCCCCGGTTTTGGCTCCCGGTGTTGACGTCAGAGCGGCGGCGATGACGTCATAGCACCCATATCACGGGAGGGGCACGGGGCGCTGCTCTGATGTCACTCGAGGAAGGGGATGCTGACGTCACGGCTGATGCGGAATCGATGATGTCACGGCCGTGGCATCACCGACTGGATTTCGAGTGGTGACATCACAGCCCTGACGTCACTGGAGGTGTGAGGGCGGTGACGTCAAATCTGCAGTGACACCCGAACTTGGGGGGGGGGGGGTGCTACGCCCGGTTTCCACCCGGTGCTGACGTCACCCGAGGGCCAGCCAAGCCGGTGACATCACCATCCCCCCCCGTGACATCATCACAGTTCCCCCCCCCTCCCCCCCCGTTCTCGCTATGCAAACGCCCCCCGGGCCGGGGGGGCCGGGGGGGCCCCGGGGACCAATAAAGGCTGTACAGCACCGAGCCCCGGCCGTGCTTCGGGGGGACACCGGGGGGACACCGGGAGGGGACACTCGTCTCGGCCCCGGGACCCCCGGGAGGGCTTTGGGCGTGTCACGGCCCCGGGACCCCCCCTCCATCCCCGAGCCCGGGCACTCACGGGTTAACCTCGGCGTTTTCCCGCCACGCCCCCGCCACGCCCCCCACCCACCCCCCGTGACGTCACGGCGCTACCGGGTCCGTTCGCCGCCGCTGAACCCGAACGGTCCGGGGGGCACCGGGGGGCACCGGGGGGGCCTTGGCGGCGTTTGCAGAGGATTTCGGGGGGGTCGGGGCCCTCTCGAGGAGCGCTCGGGGGGAATTAGGGTGCCAAAGGAGGGCCCCGGTGGTTTCGGGAGTGACATTGAGGGAGATTCGGGGAATTGGGGGTTCAAAGGGTGTCTCTGGGGGGAATTGGGGTTCAGAGGGGGTCTCTGCCGGGAACTGGGGGGTCTCTGTCCGGATTAGGGCGTTCAAAGGGGGTCTCTGTCGGGAATTGGGGGTGCCTGGGGTCTCTGTCGGGAATTGGGGGTACCTGGGGGTCTCTGCAGGGAACTGGTTGTGCCCGGGGTCCCCCCGGGGGTCCCTGACCCGCTGTGTGCCCCCAGCCCCCCCATGGCGCTGCGTTTGGCCGCCCGCCTGTCGCGCCCGGCCCGGAGCGGTGTCCGGTGGGGGGGGCACCGGGGCCCGCCCGCGCACAGGGTGAGTGGGGAGGGGGCGAGAGGGCCGGACCCCCCCCCGGGATTGCCAGCGACGGGGGGGGGAGACACCGGGAGTTCCCGTTACTGACCCCCCCCCTATCTCCCGGTGTTCCCCCCCCATTTCCCGGTGCTGACCCCCCCGTCTCCCGGTGCCGCCCCCTCCCCAGTGGCCGCCCCGTTCGACTGGCAGGACGCGCTGGGGCTGGAGGCGCTGCTGAGCGCCGAGGAGCGGCTGCTGCGGGACACGACGCGCAAATACTGCCAGGAGCGGCTGCTGCCCCGCGTGCTGCACGCCAACCGCCACGAGGGTACCCCAAAAACCGCCCCCCGAAACACCCCCAGGCAGCCCGACACCCCCCGGTACCGACTGACCCCCCCCGGTACCGACTGACAGCCCCCGGTACAGCCCAGACCACCAGGAGCCCCCAGGGCCGGTCCCCACCATGGTACCACAGCTGCCCCACAATGTCCCCAAGTGTCCCCCCCAAACCTGCCTGAGCCCCCCATTCACCCCTGTGCCAAAATTGGGGAGTTTTGGTATCCCTAAAACTCCCTGGCCCCCAAAACTCCCCCCAACACCCTCCCAAATCCTCTCCCTCCTTCCCTCCCGCAGGCCCAGGGTGGGGGCACAGGGGTGTGGGGGACCCCCAGATTCACCGGAGGGTCCCCCCACTGCCCCCCCTGACCCCCACCTTGTCACCCAGTGTTTGACCGGAGATCGTGACCGAACTGGGAGAACTGGGGCTGCTGGGCCCCACCATCCAAGGTCAGGGGGTATGGGGACCCTCGGGGGGGGGTTTGGGGACACCAGGCGGGGTCCTGGGTGCTCAGGGGAGGGGGGCAGCTCTGGGGGAGCATTGGGGGTCAGGGAGGGGGTTTGGGGGCTCTGTGGGGGGGCTTGCGGGGGCAGTTTTGGGGTGACACTGGGGGTTTGAGGGGATGGCACTGTCTCCAGGGTGGGGCTGTGTGTCAAGGGAGGGTCCTTGAGGGGTCCTGGGTGACCCCGGGGGTCCCTGGGTGCCCTCTGTGACCCTCTGCAGGGTACGGCTGTGCGGGCACCACGTCGGTGGGCTACGGGCTGGTGACGCGGGAGCTGGAGCGGGTGGACAGCAGCTACCGCTCGGTGCTCAGCGTGCAGTCCTCGCTGGTCATGTACCCGCTGTGGGCCTACGGGACCCCCGCCCAGCGCGAGCGCTTCCTGCCCCGCCTCGGTGAGACCCCCAGGGGGACAGGGGCAGCTCGGGGGGGCGTTTTGGGGGGCGTTCCCGGGTGCCCCTAATGCCCCTTCCCCAGCTCGGGGGTGCAGGGTAGAGGGGCGTTTGGGGGGGTTTGGAGGAGAATTGGGGGGCACAAGGGCACTGGTGGTCCCTGGGGTGCCCCTGATGCCCCCTTCCCTAGCTCAGCAGGTGCAGGGTGAAGGGGCAGAGGGGCTTTGGGGGGGTTTGGAGGAGGAGTGGGGGGCCACAAGGGCACTGGTGGTCCCTGGAGTGCCCCTGACGCCCCCTCCCCCAGCTCGGGGGGAGCTCGTGGGCTGCTTCGGGCTGACGGAGCCCAACCACGGGAGTGACCCGGGGCGGATGGAGACGCGGGCACGGGCGCAACCCCAGCGCTGGCACCTACACCCTGAGCGGCTCCAAGACCTGGTGAGCCTCGAACTGGGGTGAGGGGGACACGGGGGACCCCCAGAGCACCCCATTGACCCTCCCTGACTTGCCCAGGATCACCAACTCGCCCATAGCCGACCTGTGCGTGGTGTGGGCCCGCTGCGAGGAGGACGGGCGGGTCCGTGGCTTCCTGGTGGAGCGCGGCACCCCCGGGCTCAGCACCCCCAAAATCGAGGGCAAGTTCTCCCTGCGGGCCTCGACCACCGGCATGATCCTGCTGGACGACGTGGAGGTGCCCGAGGAGAACGTGCTGCCCGGCGCCGAGGGGCTGGCGGTGAGCGGGGAGCCAGGGCATCCCCGGTGGGATGGGAGGGGGTCCCGGTGGGACAGAGGGGCTCCCGATGGGATGGGGGTCCCGGTGACACCCCCTGTCCCCTAGGGCCCCTTCGGCTGCCTCACCCAGGCCCGTTATGGCATCGCCTGGGGCGCGCTGGGCGCCGCCGAGGCCTGTCTGGAGACGGTGCGGCAATACGTGCTGGACAGGTAACGGGGGGCTGGGGGCGCTTTGGGGGGGTCCCACCGCCCCCCAGCACCCCCCAGAGCTCAGTGCCCCCCCTGCCCCGCCCCGCAGGAAGCAGTTTGGGGGCCCGCTGGCCCGGAACCAGCTGGTGCAGAAGAAGCTGGCCGACATGGTGACGGAGATCACGCTGGGGCTGCATGCCTGCCTGCGGCTCGGCCGCCTCAAGGACGAGGGCAGGTGGGTGGCACTGTCCCCCGGGGGGGCCCGGGGGGTCCGGAGGGGGTCAGCGTGTCCCTGTCCGTGTCCCCGCAGGGCTGCCCCCGAGATGGTGTCGATGCTGAAGCGGAACTCGTGCGGGAAGGCGCTGGCCATCGCCAGGGACGCGCGGGACATGCTGGGGGGCAACGGCATCTGCGACGAGTTCCACGTCATCCGGCACCTCATGAACCTCGAGGCCGTCAACACCTACGAGGGTACGGCGGGGAGGGGGCCCGGGGCTCCCCCGGGGGCGCGGGGGGTCCCACTGAGCTGCGGGTGATCCCCGCAGGCACCCCACGACATCCACGCGCTGATCCATGGGCCGCGCCATCACCGGCATCCAGGCCTTCGCCCCGGCCAAGGGCGTGTAGCCGGGGACGTGGTGGCATCGGTGGCACCGGCGGGGACGGGTCTGCTCCTCGTGGGAAGGGATGTGAGGAGATGGCAGCGCTGACAGGACACAGCGTCACCGACCGGACCCAGGTGTCCCCAGAAGGGATCCGGTGTCACTGGCAGGAGCTGGTGTCACCAGCCAGACCTCGTGTCACCAACGGGACTCGGTGTCACCCCAAGCAAATCTGGTGGCACTGGCGGGACCCGGTGTCACCAAGCACAACTTGTGCTGTTGATGGGACCCAATGCCACCAAGCAAACCTGCTGTCACCAGTGGGACTCGGTGTCACTGACAGGACTCGGTGTCACTCAGGGGACCCCCTGGTGCTGGGCACTGTGTCCGGTGCCATTCTGGTGCCTTCGCCATCCCCGTGGCCAATAAAGGGTGGGACAGCCCCTCCATGCCAGCCCTGCTCGTCAGCATTATTAACCTGCCAGGACCCTCGGAGGGGGGGGTCCTGACCCATCACAGCCCCGTCATCGAGCTTTTGGTCGGCTTCAGCCCTTTATTTGTTCCAAACAGCAAAAGCAACAGCAACAGCAAAGCCCTTTGGGGCCAAAACGCCCCTTTGCAAAGCCCGGCCCAGCCCGGTGGGTTTGGGGGTCCCGCTCGGGTCTGGGGGTGCCCCTCAGTCCTCGGGCTGCAGGCAGAGCTCCTGATAAGCTGCCTCCACGGTGCAGCAGATGCGGCGCAGCTCCGCCTGCACCTCCTCCACGCGCTTCCAGCACCTCGCCGAGCGCCCGCAGCCGCTCCTGGATCAGCTCGTTGTGGAAGCCGTAGCGGTGGAAGAGCCGCTCCTCCAGCTGCTCCGCCAGCTCCGAGACCTGCCCGAGCGGGGGGCCGCGGCTCGTCCCGGCGCTGGCACGGCCGCCGTCCCCGGGGCCGGGGGGCAGCTGCGCGCCCGCCCGCGCTGGCGCCGCTCCCGGCCTGGCCCGGCCGCCGCCAGCTGCGCCCCGGTAGCCGCAGCGCCGGTCGCGGTGGCCACCGAGCGCCGGGTGGTTCAGCGCGGGCCGCAGCTGCCGGGACGGGCCGCCATCTGCGCGGGGGCCTGGGGACCGAGTCCGGCGCGAGGGCAGCGTGGGGACAAGGAGGGGACAAGGGGGGGACACCGCGGGGACAGCGGGGGCCGCTCGAAGCGGGGCCGGAGGCAGCTGCGGCCGCCCCCGCGGGGGCTCGGGGCGCTCCCCCCGGCCGGGCTCCGCAGCTGCCTCCATGCCCGGGCTCTGCCTCCCCTGTCCCGCCCAACTGGGCGGAATAACGCGGTCCCCCGCGCCCCGGGGGGAAGGAGGGGACCGACCGCTCCGGGCTTACCTTCAGCAGCAGGCTGTTCCTGACGGCGCTCAGCTCCGTGTGCGCTTCCTCGCGCCGCTGTTGATGCGGCTGAGCGCGTCCTGCGCCCGCTGCTGCAGCCCCTCCACGGCGGCGTCCAGCGAGGCGAAGAGCAGCGAGGAGCGGGGACCAGCGCTGGCCCCCGCGCACGGCCTCGGCCGAACACGGGAGCATCAGGAGGGGCGGGGGACAGCGCATGGAGCCCGTGGGGACGGAGACCCCCATGTGAGGGGCATGGATCACACAGGGACCCCATTAGGGCTGGGAATCACACAGGGACAGGGACCCCATCAGGGCCGGGGATCACACACGAACTGTGCGAGGGGCATGAACCCCATGGGGACCGGATCAGGGACATTTCTGCCCCATTAAGGCCGTGGATCACACAAGGACAAGGACCCCCATCAGGGCTGTGCACCCTGTCAGGGTCACACGCCACCGGACAGGGACAGGCTGTGCGCTGTGGCAGCCCTGCCAGTCCCGTTAATTGAGAATTACCCTCTAATTAACGCGGTGACACGTGTGTCCCCACTCCCTTCACTGCCTGTCGCATCTCCCCGCTCTTTTTCCCCATTTTCACTCCAAAGGTGAAGGTGAAGGCGGTACCTGTCCGGCTCCTCGTCGGGGGGCTCGTCCTCACCCAGCTGCGCCGGTTCGGGGACCCTCAGGCCCCTCCCGCGACATCCCGGCCCCGGGGGGCTGCAGGGGAAGGAGCCTTGAGCTGGGGCCGGGGTCCCGGGGTGGGCTGGGGACACTAAGCCGGGCTCCGGGGGTGGGTTCGGGCTGGGGTCCCGGGGTAGGTTCGGGGCCGTACCTGGGACCCCGGCCGCCCCCTCACCTCACAGCCCTCACGGGGCTCTGCTGGGCGGGCACCGCCGCCGCCCAATCAGCGCCCCGCCATTCACACTTTGGTGCTGCTGATTGGAGCAATAAGGGACCCAAGGAGTGATTGGCACCTGCGCGGGCCAATTGTCGGGGACGAAAAGGTGAGGGCGGGAAAGGCGGGAAGGGTCCGGGGGTCCCGGGCGGATCTCGGCTTCCCCAGCACCGTGCGACACCACAAGGTGACAATAAACTCCCCTAAACACGCAGTTCCCTTCCCAGCACACACACAGGCACTGCAGGACACCGTGCTTTATTTGGGGTGGGGACCCCTCCCCAAAATGAGGGGACCCCCGTGTGGGGAGGGGGAGGTCATACGTCCAGGCGGCACATGGGGCTGTCGTAGACCATCTGCAGGTTGACGCGGTGCCCCACGAGCTCGCGGATGTTGTTGATGCCGTATTTGATCATGGTGGGTCTGGGAAGATGGGGGGTCAGTGGGGTGGGCCCACAGAGGGGTCCCCCCCCAGAAGACCCCCACTCACCGCTCCAGCGAGAGCCCCCAGGCGATGACCGAGACGTTCTCGGGGAGCCCCATGGGCAGCAGCAGCTCGGGGCGGAAGACCCCCGAGTTCCCCACCTCCACCCACTTCTTCAGCCCTAGAGGGGAGAAGGGGGAAAGTGAGATGCCCACAGACCCCCTCCCCATATTGGGGAGTGCTCAGACCCCCCTGCTCCCAACGGAGAACCCTCCTCACCCTCGTGGTAGCTGAACACCTCCATGCTGGGCTCGGTGTAGGGGTTGTAGGCGGGTTTGAAGCGCAGCTGCGAGATCCCTGCGGGCACACCGGGGGTCAGGGGAGGCTCAGATGGGTCTGGGGTCCCTCCCCAGCGCCCCCCGAGTACCCAGCTTGCTGAAGAACTGCCGCAGGACGCCCATGAGGTGGCCCAGCGTGAGCCCCCGGTCGGCCACCAGCCCCTCCACCTGGTGGAACTCGGCCAGGTGTGTCGCGTCCAGGCTCTCGTTGCGGAACACGCGGTCGATGGAGAAGTATTTAACGGGGCTGAACTTCTCCTGGGGAGAGAACAGAGGGGTGAGGGGGCAGGTGGGACCCCCATACTGCCCCCAGAACTGCTGTGATCCCCCTCAAATTGTTCCAGTCTTTCTGAGCCCCCCAAACAACGCTGAGCCTCCTACACTGCTCTGAGCACCCCAAATTCCACTGACACCCCAAGTCCCACTAATTCCCCCCAAAATCCCTCTGTTCTCCCTCATGGGTGTAACCCCCAGACCCTGCCAAGGCCCTTTAAAGCCCCCAGACCCCCCAAAACCCCCAGACCCCCCAACAGCGCCCAGACCCCCCAGACCTGCTGTGCCAGCTGGAACAGGGCGCGGGCACTGGCTGACGTGGTGTGGGTCCTCAGCAGGTTCTTCTTTGCCTCCTCCACCTTCCACTCGTACCTGTACCTGGGGTGGGGGCACAAAGGGGGTTCAGGGAGGTGGGAGACACTCGTGGGACCCCCCTGAATTGCCCCTGGGGTCGGGGTCTCACCCCTGTGAGCCGTAGCCTCCCTGCGAGTGCACCTTCTTCACCTTGGACGAGTAGCCGGGGGGCAACTGGGGGGCTTCGGCGGGGTCTGGGGGGGGGCAAAAAGGTGAGGAGGGGGCTTTGAGGGGCATTTGTGGGGGCTCAGGGGGCTTGTCAGAGGTCCCAGCAGGCCCCCATAGCCCCCCAGCACCCACCCAGCAGGAAGAAGGTGTCGTGCTGGTCGCGCGCCGGGTGCTGCTGCGGCTGGAAGAGCGCGTCGAAGTTCCAGAAGGAGCTCTCCACAAAGTTATCCGTGGGCATCTCCGTGAACCTGGGGGTCCCCCCCCACGTTACCACGGGTGGGTGGGCTCCGTGCCCCACCGCCCGGAGCCCCCCACTCGCTCACCCCATCTCCAGGAAGATCTGGCGCAGCTCCGAGCGCACCTTGAGCAGCGGGTGCAGGTGCCCGCAGGCCGGGGGCAGCCCCAGCGAGGAGAAGTTGTAGGGTTTGAAGGGCAGCCGGCGCCAGGAGCCCCTGCGGGACGGGCTGGGGGTCAGGGCAGGGCCCTGGGGGGGTTTTGGGGGGTCCTGGGGGGGTTTGGGGAGCACCTACGTGGCGATCATGTCCGGGGTGAGCTCGGTCTCCGGGCGCGCCACGGCCGTGCTGAAGGCGCTGCCCTTGCGGATCCAGAAGGACTTGAGGGTCCTGGGGGGCAAGGGGGGCATTGGGGACCACCAGAGCCCCACCAGCTGCTTTAATTAATGCTAGTCTCGTTAATTATCACCCTCACTTTTCTTTATTTAATGTTTCGCCCACATGAGTTTTACACAGAGCCTTTAATTGATCGCTGAAATCCTGATTTTACTGAGATTAACCTTCAGTAAACGCAACCAAAAGGGTTTGAAAATGAGGCAGAAAGGCCTCAAATTTATGCCCCATCAAGGACAGAAAATTCAGCAGAAACTCAATAAAAAATAAGCCTGAGAAATCAGATATTCCCAGCCAAAAAAGACAATAAAAGGAGTAAAGAGGAGGGATCAGAATGAAACTGATGAATGAACACCTCAGAGTCGGATCAGAATGAAAACTGATAAATTAATGACCCACAGCGCTAATTAACGAGCAGAACTCTGCAATTCAGGAGCAGTAAATGTGAATTTTCCCTGCCCCACTCACACTTCCAGCAGCAGCTTCCTCCTCTTGAGCTCGGCGCGCTCCCGCTCGGGCAGGGCCCCCCCGGCCCTCACCTGGCCCAGGTGCTCCTGCACCGTGTCCTGCACCGAGGGTACCTGGGGGGGCACCGGGGTGGGCACGGCACAATGGAGTGGCAGCAGACCCCTCCCCAAACACGGCTGATTCACAGCGACCCCCGTTTGTCACCCCCAGGATCATCCTCGTTCAGGGAGACCCCAACCCATCCACCCCCAGCCCTCCAGAGACCCCCACCCATCCATCCCCAGCTCTCTAGAGACCCCCACCCATCCATCCCAGCCTGCTCCAGCCTTGCAGGGACCCCCACACATCCACCCCCAGTATTCCAGGGACCCCCAGACCCCTCCTCAGGGCACTCCCTGTTCTCATGGACCCCCATCCATCCACCCTTGAGCCGCTCCCGCTTCCCAGGAGCCCCCTGTGCCCCCTCCCGGGTCATTCCCGGTGCCCCCCGTGCCCCCTCCCCAGTCCCCCGGTCACTCACGGCGCGGAGCACGCGTGGCCCGCCGGCCGCTCCCTTATCGAGGCGCACCCACTTGTTGGCCATGGCCTTGCTGAAGCCCAAGGAGCCGCCGGGCAGCTTCTGCGGGCACACAGCGAACCGTGAGGGCCGCGGTGCCGCCCCCCGGTGCCGCCCCGGGTGCCGCCGGTACCCACCATGGCCTCGGCCTGCGGCAGCCCCTCCTCGGGCAGGCTCCGGAACAGCCGCACCTCGGGGCTGCCGTCCCGCAGCACCTCCTCGCCCTCGGCGCTCAGCTCCCATCGCGTGGCCGTGCGCGCCTCCGCCTCGATCACCTGCACCGGGCACCGCCATCAGCGCGGCCGCCGCCGGTAACCGGGGCGGCCCCACGCTCGCCCGGCCCCGCCGCCCGCACCTCGCCCAGCGCCTGGAGGCTTTTCACGGCGCCCACGAGAGTCTGGTGGTCCACACCGAGCTGGGCGGCGGCCTCGAGGCTGCAGAGCCCGCCCGGGGCCCCGGCCTGGTCCAGCCGCTCAAGCAGCCGCTCCGCCACGCTCGGCGCCATGGCCGGAAGTGATCCCGGCACACCGGAAGTGATCCCGGGATACCGGGAGGATGGAGATGCTGAGTCCGCCATATTGGGTGTGGCGCAAGCCCTGTGCCGGGCGTGCTGGGCGCCATGTTGGGTGTGGCGGGGGGGTCACAGGTGGGTGCGGGGGGCGCCATGACGTCACGGAGGTGCGCGGTGACGTCATACGGTGCGAAGCGGTTTCACCGCGGGCTGATTCTGCCCAGAGCTTCCTTAGAGCTGCCCCCGGCCTGGGTTCACCTTCCTTGCGTGCACACCTGCCGTGACATCGCTTAATCAGTGACATCATCGCCGCGTCACGGCGCTGTATGACGGCAGAGGCGAGCAGCAGACCGCTCCACGCCGCGTGTCCGTTGCTCCCTGTCCATATCCCCAATTTCCCCTTAATTTCCTCCTCCCCCCACTCTCGGGCCTGTCCCTTTAAGAGCGCGCGCCCCCACGTGACCCCCGGAGCGAGCCGGGGGGCGGGGGGGGCGTCTCCCACAGAACGCGTGGTCGCTCCTCATTGGCCGCCGCGCTCAGCCAATGGGAAGCGGCCATCTGGGACGCCAACGTTCGGGGGCGCCGTCGCCGCCGGCGGGCGGGCGCTCGGCCAATGGGAGAGGGCCGCGCGCGGGCTCGGGCCAATGGCAGCGCGGCGGAGGCAGGGCGAGGGGCGGTGGGAGTATAAAAGGCGGTGGCACCTCCTCCCCCCTCCGCAGTGCCGGGCGGCGCCGGGCCGGGACGGACGGAGCGAGTGTGCCCTGACCTGCCCCCGCCATGAGCCCCCTCAGCGTCCTCACCCTCGTCCTGCTCGGAGCCCTCCTGGCGGCCGCCGGCCCCACCCAGTTCTTCCGCGAGGAGTTCGGGGATGGAGGTGAGGGAGGGGCCGGGGCGGGGGTCGCTGAGGGCGGGGCCTGGGGGGGGCTCCTGAGGTGAAGGGGGTAGGGGGGCGGTGCCTGAGGGGGCTGGGGGGAGTCTGAGGGGAGGTAGGAGCATGGGAGCCCCCTCCGGTGTTTTGTGAGGGGAGAGAATGGAGGGGCCTTCCCGTCTTTCGTGAGGGGAGAGGGGGGGATTCTCCTGTGATCTGTGAGGGGAGAGAATAGGAGGATTCCCTGTGACTTCTGAGGGGAGAAAGGTGGGGGGGCGGGGTGTTTTCTGAGGGGAGAAAATTGAGTGACCCACCCCCCCTTCCCCGGTGTTCTGTGAGGGGAGAATGGAGTGATCCTCCTGTAGTCTTTAAAGAAAGAATGAGGGGATTTTTGTGTTCTGTGAGGGGAGGATGTGGGGACCCTCTTGTGATTTGTGAGAGAAAAAAAGGAGGGGATCTTCCTGTGCTCTGTGAGGGGAGAATGGGGGGACTCCTCTGTGATCTGTGAGGGAAAAAAAGGAGAGGATCTTTATCTTTCTGTGTATTGAGAATGGGAGACCCTCTTGTGATCTCTGAGGGGAAAAGAGGAGGGGATTTTTATCTTTCTGTGTTCTGTGAGGTGAGAGAATGGGGAGCCCCGTGTGCTCTTTGGGGTGACAGGGGACACAGGAATAATCCTCATGTGTGGGGACAGGGAGGATGAGGGTGCTCAGGCTCAGCCTTGGGCAGGCAGAGCAGGTGCACAAGCGGCAGGAAGAGGATCGTGAGCACCGCAACACCCACATGGCTGCTCCTGGGGGACTTTGCTTTCCTCTGCAACCCTAAAACCACCCAGTAAAGAGCCCTACCCTGAGCTCCGGGTGGGATAGGAGGGGTTTGGGGTGCAGGGAGCCGGGCCTGCAGGAGCTCAGAGCGCTGCCCCTGCCCCTGACAGACGCCTGGACCCGCCGGTGGGTGGAATCCAAGCACAAACCCGACTACGGGCGCTTCGTCCTCACCGCCGGCAAGTTCTACGGCGACGCCGAGAAGGACAAAGGTGAGCCGGGCCCCCGGCAGGAGGGGGGAGAGCTCCGGGCCGGGGATTTATCCCCCGTTTCCCCACCACGCCCCACGTCCCGCAGGGATCCAGACGAGCCAGGACGCCCGGTTCTACGCCCTGTCGTCGCGCTTCGAGCCCTTCAGTAACCGCGACAAGACGCTGGTGGTGCAGTTCACCGTGAAGCACGAGCAGAACATCGACTGCGGCGGCGGCTACGTCAAGCTCTTCCCGGCCAGCCTGAGCCAGGAGGACATGCATGGCGACTCCGAGTACAACATCATGTTTGGTGGGTGTCCCCCTGATCCCCCAGACCCCTTAGAGTGGGCTCAGCCCCTCCCTGACTCCCAGTGTCCCCCCCAGGCCCTGATATCTGTGGCCCTGGCACCAAGAAGGTTCACGTGATCTTCAACTACAAAGGCAAGAACGTGCTGATCAACAAGGACATCCGCTGCAAGGTGGGTCTGGGGGTGGTTTGGGGGGTCCTGCTGCCCCCTTTGGGGGGTGTCCAGCCCTGCCGAGCCCCCCCTGTGCTCCCAGGACGACGAGTTCACCCACCTGTACACGCTGGTGCTGCGGCCCGACAACACCTACGAGGTGAAGATCGACAACGCCCGCGTGGAGTCGGGGAGCCTGGAGGAGGATTGGGATTTCCTGCCCCCCAAAAAGATCAAGGACCCTGAGGCCAAGAAACCCGACGACTGGGACGAGAGGGCCAAGATCGATGACCCCGAGGACACCAAGCCTGAGGTGGGGCCTGGAGGGGCTTTAGGGGGGCTTTGGTAGAGCCCTGATGGGATGTGGGGGGAGCTCTGAGGGGTCTTAGGGAGTAACTTGGCGGTCTTCAGGAACTTTTGGGGGGGGGGTCTTGTAAAAACATCCTGGCAGGATTAAAGGGAGAATGGAGGGACTGGGGAGTTGAGGGGTCTGTGACACCATCTTGGGGGTCATAGCGGGGTTTTGGGGATCACAGCAGGTTTGTGGGGGGCCACAGCATGTTCCTGGGGGTCACAGCAGCCCCCTGAGCCCCCTGACTCCCTCTCAGGACTGGGACAAACCCGAGCACATCCCCGACCCCGACGCAAGAAACCGGAGGATTGGGACGAGGAGATGGATGGGGAGTGGGAGCCCCCCGTGATCCAGAACCCCGAGTACAAGGTGAGGCCTGGGGGCCGCAGGGGGGCCTGGGGAAGGGGCTGAGCCCCCCTGAGCCCCCCCTGTGCCCCCCAGGGCGAGTGGAGGCCGCAGCAGATCGACAACCCCGACTACAAGGGCAAGTGGGTGCACCCCGAGATCGACAACCCCGAGTACAGCCCCGACCCCCTGCTCTACTCCTACGACAGCTTCGGGGTCATTGGGCTGGACCTCTGGCAGGTGAGGGGGGGTCCCAGGGGTGTCCTGGGGGGTCCCGGGGGGCTGCAGCACCCCCTGACTCGGCCATGCCCGCAGGTGAAGTCTGGAACCATCTTTGACAACTTCCTGATCACGGACGATGAGAAACTGGCAGAGGAGATCGGGAACGAGACCTGGGGGGCCACCAAGGTGAGATGGGGACACCTGGGGGGGCAAATGAGACCTGGGGGGCCACCAAGGAAGATGGGGACACCTGGGGGGGCACTTGGGGGGAAAATGGGACCTGGGGGGCACCAAGGTGAGACGGGCAGGAAAGCTGGGGGGGACACCGAAGTGAGACAGGGGGGACCCCCCGGTGACCTCGCCACCCCCTTCCCGCAGGACGCAGAGAGGAAGATGAAGGAGCAGCAGGACGAGGAGCAGCGGAAGAAGCAGGAGGAGGAGGAGAAGCAGCAGAAAGAGGAGGAAGGGGACGATGATGGCGATGGGGACGAGGAAGAGGAGGATGAGGAGGAGCCCGAGGCCGAGCCCGAGGAGGCGGAGGCGGCCCCGCGGACGAGCTGTGAGGGCCCTGCCGCGGGCCCGTTCTGTCTCTGTGAGACCTGGACTCTTTTCTATGGGCGCCGCCGCCCGCGGGGCCGGGCAAGCCGCGACCGCGCCGGGACCGAACCGGCACGGCCGGGACCCAACCGGCACCGGGCGCCCCGCGGGGCGAGGACTCAGGACCAGCGCCGGGGGTGGGGAGGGTGCGGACGGGGGATGGGGGGGGAGCACCGGCGGTGTCGCACGGGACTGTACGGGGGTGTCGCGATCCTGTTTCTATTAAATTAACGATCGTCCCGGCGCCGCCGTCTATTCCTCGTTATTTCCCCTCGTTCCCCCCCCTGCCCGCGCCATGTTGCGGCCGCCGCCATTTGTGCGGCCGCGCGCGTCACGTGACGGCGGCCGCCCGGCGCCGAAACCGCCTCGCCATGGTCACGTGATAGAGGCGGGGCCAGCCCCCGCGCGGATTTTCCCGCCATCACGTGACGCAAGCGCAGCCCCGCCCTCTGCGCGGGCGCCGTTCCGGTGTCACGTGACGAGAAACGGGGAAAGAGGGGGAAGGCGGGAGCGAGGCGCGCGCGCGGGCGGGCGCCGTGACGCACTTCCGGCGCCCCGGCGGAAGCGGCGGGGCCGCCTAAGATGGCGGCGGCGTGAGTTGCAATGTTGTGGGGCCGCCGGGAGGAGCCGCCGCCGCCCCGTCCCCGTCCCGCCATGGCGGTGACCGTGACGCTGAAGACGCTGCAGCAGCAAACCTTCAAGATCCGCATGGAGCCGCACGAGACGGTGAGGCCGCGGCGGAGCCTCCGCGGGCGGGAGCGGGCGGGGCCCGGCCGGGGATGGGCCCGGTGCTCGCCCCCCCCATCGCCCTCACACCGCGGCTGCCCCGGGGGATTCCGGGGCCTCCCGGGGTCCGCAGGGACGGGATGGAGCCCGGTGAGGGGAGGTGGGCTGGGCGCGTCCCCCTGAGCCCCGTTTGGGCGGGGGGGGCGGCACCGGGGGGGCTCCGGGTGCCCCCAGTCCCAATTTGGGGAGAGGGATCTGGTGGGGGGGCTCCGTGTGGTCCCGGTTCCCGTTATGGGGAGGGGGATCTGGTGGGGAGCTCCGTTTTTCCCCCACTCCCCATTTGGAGATTGTGCTGATTTATTGGGGAAGATTCTTTGGGATTATTTGTGCAGATTTATTTGGGAAGATCCTTTAGGAACATTTGGGATTTGTGCCTGCCCTGCTTTGGAGATTATTTCTGCAGATTTATTCAGAAAGATTCTTTGGGAACATCTGGGACTTGTGCAGATTTATTCGGGAAGATTCTTTATGAACATTGGGGTTTGTGCCTCCTCCTAGGATCATTTGTGGGAATTTATTCAGGACGATTCTTTGGCATCGTTTGTGCAGATTTATTAGGGAAGATCCTTTGGGAACGTTTGGGGTTTGTGCCTGCCCCTGGGGATCACTTGTGGAGATTTATTCAGGACGATTCTTTGGGATCATTTGTGGAGATTTAATTGGGATGATTCATTGGGGAACATTTGGGATTTGTGCAGGTTTGTTTGGGAAGATTCTTTGGGAACATTTGGGATTCGAGCAGACTTATTCACAATGATCCTTTAGGAACATTTGGGATTTGTGCCTGCCCTGCTCTGGGCATCATTGGGGGAGATTCTTTAGGAACATTTGGGATTTGTGCAGATTTATTCAGGATGATTCTTTGGGATCACTTGTGCAGGTTTAGTTGGGAAGATTCTTTTGGAATATTTGTGATTTGCGCCTCCCCCCGGGGATCATCTGGGGATATTTATTTTGGGAGATTCATTGGGAACGTTTGAGATTTGTGGGGATTTATTCAGGAAGATTCTTTAGGAGCGTTTGGGATTTTTGCCTCCTCTGCTCCGGGTGGTCCCGGGGTGATTTTGGGGTGTCCCCGGGGGGGGGTCCCCGTGCTCCCCTGACCCCCCTGGTGCAGGTGCGGGCTCTGAAGGAGAAGATCGAGGCCGAGAAGGGCAGCGAGGCCTTTCCTGTGGCCGGGCAGAAGCTGATCTACGCCGGCAAGATCCTGAGCGACGACGTGCCCATCCGCGAGTACCGCATCGACGAGAAGAACTTCGTGGTGGTCATGGTCACCAAGGTGGGTGAGGGGGTCTGGGGGGCCCTGTGTAAAGTTTGGGGGGTCCCTGTGTGAAGTTTGGGGGGGTTCAGAGCCATTTGGGGAACCCTGAGGGGTCCTGGGGAGGGAGTTAAGGGTCTCTGTGTAAGGTTTGGGGAGTCTGAGGGGGTCTCTGAGCCATTTGGAGAACACTGAGAGGTCTCCATGTAGGGTTTGGGGGGGTCTGAGGGGTCTCACGGCCATTTGGGGGAACCCTGAGGGGTCCTTGGGAGGGATTTGGGGGTCCCCAGAGAGGCTTGGAAAGTGCAAAGGCCCTTGGGGGGAGGGGGAATCTGGGGGGTCTCAGGTGGCTCTGGAGGGACTCGGGGGTCCCCTAGAGTGGGGTGGGAGTCCCAGGGCTCCTCACTCTGAGGGTCCCTGGGGTTCCCCACTCTGGGGGTCCCCAAAGCTGGGCGTCCCAGGGCTCCCCCATTCTGGGGGTCCCGGGATATCCCCAGCCCCCCTTTCCCCCCTCCCAGGCCAAGTCTGCGCTGGGCTCGGCCCCCCCCGAGGCCGGGGCCCCCTCGGAGCCCCCCCCCGCAGCCCCCCCGGGGCCCCCCCCGGCCGCCGACGCCGCCCCTCCCCCCCCCGGCCGCGCCCAGCGAGGAGCCCCCGGCCCAGGACCCCCCCCCTGCGCTGACCCTGCCTGAGCCCGCGGCGGGGGTGAGGGACGGGGGTCTGGGGGGGGTCTGGGGAGGTCATGGGAGGGTTTGCGGGGGTCTGGGGAGGGTTTGAGGGGTCTGGGCGGAGTCAGGAATGGGTTTTGGGGGTCATGGGAGGGTTTGGAGGGGTTTGGGGGGTCAGGGAAGGGTTCTGGGGGGCACTGAGGGAGGTCACGAGAGGGTTTGGGGGGGCTGCAGTCTGGGGGAGGGGGAGTTGAGAGATGGGGTGGGTCATTTGATCAGATTTTGGGGGCCGTTCGCTGATTATGGGGGGTCTGGGCTAGATTTGAGGGATGGAAGGAAATGTTGGAGGGGCATTAATTTGGATTTAATGATTTAATGGGGGGGGGTGGACAGGAGAGTTCTGGGGGTACTGCAGGGTTTGTGGGGCTCACAGGGGTCTTGGGGTGTCACAGGGGTTTGGGGAGGGTCACAGGGGTTTTGGGGGGCTCCCAGGGGTTTGGGGGCTCCCCTGATGGTTTCTCCCCTGCCTCGGCAGCTCCGTTCCCCCCCTCGGGCAGCTCCGGGCGCTCGGCCGACGCCGCCTCCACCCTCGGTGGGTCCTGGGGGGAAAATTTGGGGGGTCCTGGGGGCGGTTTGCGGGGTCCTAGTGCTGGACACAGGCTTCTAATGAGGGGTTGAGCTTTGGGGAGCTCACTTTGGGGCAAAAAGTGGATGTTTGGTGTTTCCTGCTTCCTGAACTTGGGGAAAAGGGGGTTTGGGGCTGTGGGGGTCTCATCCCAAAGCCTGCAGGGGTCAGTGACTGGGAACGGGGGTGGTTTTGGGGTGGGGGTCCCAGGGGTCCCTCCCCTCTCATGGGGGTCTCTCCCATCTCATGGGGGTCTTTTTTGGGGTGGGGGTCCCACAGCGGCAGTCTCCAATGCGAGGCGATGCTCTCCGAGGTTGTGTCCGTAGGGTCTGTGGTTGGGGGTCCCGTGGGCCCCACGTCACGAGGGTCTCTAGGTGGGGGTCCAGGTCCCTCCCATCTCACGGGGTCCCTCTCACAGTGACGGGCTCCGAGTACGAGACGATGCTCTCCGAGATCGTGTCCATGGGCTACGAGCGGGAGCGCGTGGTGGCCGCGCTCAGGGCCAGCTACAACAACCCCCACCGGGCCGTGGAGTACCTGCTGACGGTGAGGGGGGGTCCCGGGGCGGGGGGGGGGGAGGTGCTGGGGGGTCCCGGGCCCGGCACTGACCCCCCCGGCCCCCCCAGGGCATCCCCGGCAGCCCCGAGCCCGAGCGGCCCCCGGTGCAGGAGAGCCGGCCCCCGGAGCAGCCCCCGCCCGAAGGTCAGTGCGGGGGGTCACGGTGGGCGGGGCACTGTGAGGCTCCACCCCCTTGGCGGGTGGGGCTAAGCATGCAGAAATCGCCTGAGTGGTTGTTGGAGGTGGGGTCTGGGTGAGCCGCGCTCATTTTGGGGTGTGGCCTGGGGTAAGCCCCACCCATTTGAGGGCATGGTCTGTGCTAAACATACCCATTTTGGGTGTTCATTCTGTAAGCCACACCCATTTCAGGGCGTGGCCAGCATGGGTGGAGTCCATGTAGCCACACCCCATTATGGGTGTGGTTTAACCATGCCCTATTGTGGGTGTGGTCTGATAGTGCCCCATTGTGGGTGTGGTTTATCCATGCCCCATTGTGGGTGTGGTCTCATAGTGCCCCATTGTGGGTGTGGTTTATCCACGCCCCATTGTGGGCGTGGCTTGCCCAATCCTCATTGTGGGTGTGGTTTAGCCACGTCCTTTGCTGGGTGCGGTTTAACCACGCACGATTGTGTGTATGGTTTAACCACGCCCCACTGTGGGCGTGTCCTGACGCGGCCCCGCCCCCAGGCGAGAACCCGCTGGAGTTCCTGCGGGAGCAGCCGCAGTTCCAGAACATGCGCCAGGTGATCCAGCAGAACCCGGCCCTGCTGCCCGCCCTGCTGCAGCAGCTGGGCCAGGAGAACCCCCAGCTGCTACAGGTACCCCCCGAGCGAGCCCCCCTGAGCCCCCCAGAGCCCCCCTTCCCCCGGGCTGAGCCCACCCGTGTGCCCCCTCCCCAGCAAATCAGCCAGCACCAGGAGCAGTTCATCCAGATGCTCAACGAGCCCCTGGGCGAGCTGGGCGAGCTCGAGGGGGAGGTGGGCGCCATCGGGGACGAGTCCCCCCAGATGAACTACATCCAGGTGACCCCGCAGGAGAAAGAAGCCATAGAGAGGGTGAGCTGGGGGGTTTGGGGGTTTGGGGAGTGCGGTTTTGAGTCTGAGGCGTTTGGAGATTTGGGGTTGAACGTGGGGGAAAATGTCACTGTTTGAACCCAGAATTAACACCGGGGACGGGGGCAGTGGCAGGGCCCAGAGTCAATATAGGGGATGCCATAATTAGCATCTAGTGTTAATTAACATTGATGGAAAGTGTTTTTAGGGCTCAGAGTGAGTGGGAAATGGGAAATAGGATTAAAGAGTGGGATAAATGGGGTCAGGAGGTGCCATCGGTGAGATCCAGGGTGACTGGGCTGCTCTGGGGGTCTGGGGACCGTTCTGGGGGCACAGGGGCTGTTTTGGGGGTCTGGGGTCCGTTCTGGGGGTTCCCAGGGCGGTTCTGGTGGTCCAGGGACCATTCTGGGGGTCTGGGGTCCGTTCTGGGGGTCCGTTCTGGGGGCTCAGCCCCACGTGTACCCCCGTCCCCAGCTGAAGGCGCTGGGCTTTCCCGAGAGCCTGGTGATCCAGGCCTACTTCGCCTGCGAGAAGAACGAGAACCTGGCGGCCAATTTCCTGCTCAGCCAGAACTTCGACGACGACTGAGGGACCCCCGGCCCTCCCCCCTGCCCTGGGGGGCTCCTCCTGCCCCGGGGGGGTCCCCAGGCCGTGAGGGGGGGGTGGGATGGAATCCAGCCTGGATGGGGGGGGATGGGGACACCCCCAGCCCTGCCCCCACCCCGGAGCAGGGGGAGCCCCTCCCTGCCCTTGGGGGGGGTCTCAGCACCCCCGCTTTGTCCTGGCCCCCCCCTCCCCAAAATCCGACCCCCCCCGCCCTGTCAGGCCCTGGGGAAGGGAGGGTGGGGGGGGCGGCGCCGCGGAACAACCAAAACTGGCGGCAAAGAGATTAAATGCAGAGTTTTAAACCCAGTTTGGGGCGTCCTTGTTCTGTCTGGGGGGGCTCATGGGACCCTCCCGGTGGGCACCGGACACTGGGGCAGTACCGGCATTACCGGGGCGGGGGTCCTGGCATTACCGGGGGGGGTCAGGAGGCGCCCCCGGTGGGTCTGGGGGTGTCAGGAGGAGCCCCCGGTGGGTCTGGGGGCGCTCTGGCCGCTCTTGGTGGGTCTGGGGGTGCCCCTGGTAGGTCTGGGGGTGTCAGGAGGTGCCCCCGGTGGGTCTGGGGGTGTCAGGAGGTGCCCCCGGTGGGTCTGGGGGCGCTCTCGCCGCTCTCGGGGCCGGTCCCGGGGAGCGGCCGTGCCGCCGCCGCCGCCTCGGCCGCCGCCAGGGCGCTCCGCGCCGCCTCCTCCCGCTCCTGCCGCCGCCGCTTCTTCTCCTCCCGCCGCCGCTGCTTCTCCAGGTCCTCCAGCAGCTCCTGCGCTCGGGCCGAGCCCCGGGCGGGGGTCCCGGGCCGCGGCAGCGCCCCCAGCCCCGCCTCGGCCAGCAGCCGCTGCCGCCGCGCCGCCTCCGCCCGCGCCCGCTCCCGGGCGGCCTCGCGGTCCCGGCGCCAGGCGGCGACACGGGCGGGCATGGCGGCCAGGCTGCGGGACACCAGCTCCGCCCTGGGGACAGGGGGACACGAGGGGACATTGGGGACACGGGGGGAACATGGGGGGACATGGGGGGACAGCCCCCGGGACACGGGCGGGCATGGCGGCCAGGCTGCGGGACACCAGCTCCGCCCTGGGGACATGAGGGGACACTGGGCACACGGGGAACCCACCCCTAAACCCTCCCGGTTCTCCCGGTACCGCCGGACGATCCTCGCCAGGCCGAACAGAACCGATGCTCCCGGTGCTGCCCAGCCCTGTCCCAGTGCTCCCAATCCCATTCCCGGTGCTCCCAGTTCACCCCAGTCCCGTTCCCGGTGCTCCCAGCCGCACCTCTCCTTTCTCCGCCGCGCCTCCTCCCTCTCCCGCTGCTCCAGCACGGCCTCCACCTCCCGGAGCGGCGGGTCCCACTCGCGCTCCTCCGCCTCCGCCTCCCGCAGCTGCTCCGGGCTGGGCCACAGCCGCCACACCGGCACCCCGGAGGCCTCCCCGAGCCGCCCGAACCGCCGCGCGGCCGTCCGCGGGTCCTCCGGGTCGGTGGGGGCCGGGCCCGGGCGGCGGCGGAGCGGATCCGCCCGGTAAGGCCGCACCGGGACCGGGACCGGAACCGGCTCCGGGAGCCGCGACCGGGCCGGGCCCAGCGCCAGCAGCGCCCGCCGCAAGGGCGCCGCCATCTTGGGCGCGCGCCGGAAGTGACGTCAAAGTGACTGGAGGCGCGGGCAGGAGCGGGGCGGGGTCTGGATGAGGGGCGGGGCCAGAGCTGTGGGTGGGGCCGGGGCGTGGTTACTGGGATGGGGGCGGAGCTTGGGCGGGGGTCCCTGGGAGTCCCGGGTGGTCCGGGGGGTCCCGGGGTATTTCCGGGCCTGGGGCAGCTCAGGGGGCCCCGGTGGGACCGGGTCGGGCCCGGTGGGACCGGAGGTGAGGCCCGGTAGGACCGGGGAGCACCGGGGACTCCTCCCGGGGGTCCCGGGGGCGGTTTGGGGCTCCTCGGGGGCAGCGGCGGCCCCGGAGCGGCTCCGGGAGGGGCGGGGGGCGCGGTGCCAGCGACCCCCGGCTCCTCCCCGTCAATGGGGGTGGCTGGGCTGGGGGGCGGAACCGCCCGAGCCCCCCCGAACCCCCCCGAACCTTTTCAGCCGCCGCCAAGCCGGGGGCCGCTGCCAAGCGCCGTTAACCCCTCCGTGCCCGCCCCCGTCACCGGGATTCCCCCCCCAGATCACCGGGATCCCCCCCCATTACCGGGGTTCCCCCCCCCCATTACCGGGATGCCCCCGAATCGCCGGGCGGGGCCGGGGGGGGCACCGGGAGCGCCCCGCGGTTACCGGGGGTGCTGAGCGCGGCGGGGCCGCTCCTCGCGGGGCCCCCGGGCCCCCCCCCCGCCCGCTCCGGCGGGGCCCCGGTCGGGGGGGGAGCCCTAATGGCTTCCAGGCCTCGGCAGCCGCCGACAATGTGCGCGGAGCGGAGCCAAAATCCCCCGAAATCGCCCCAAAAGCTTCCCTGGGCCCCCCGGGGGGGGGGGGGGGGGTCCGATGGGCTCGGGGCTCTCGGGGGTCCCGGTTTCCCCCTCCGCCGGTGGAACCGGGCCAGCGGGGGGGCGCCGTTTCGGGGCAGTTTTTGCCCCGTTTTGGGGCGGTTTTGCCTCATTTTGGGGCTTCTGCCGTCCCCGCGTTTGTCCGCTCCCGCCGCCCCCAGCCCCAATTTCCCCCGGGGCAGGAGGGGGGTCCCTCCTTCCCCGGGACACCGGGACACCCCTGTGTCCCCCTCCCCGCGTCCCCTGGGCTGGCAGGTGACACCGCTGCCTGTCACGACGTGCCCGACTCCTGTCGCGACATGCCATCCCCCCCTCCCCGCTCCATCTGCGGTGACAGCGACGCATCTGGCACGGGGGTCCCCGAGCAGCTGGTGGGGACACGTGGGGGACACCGGGGGGACACCGGGGGGACACCGGAGGGACACCGGGGGGACACCGGGGGGACACGGGGGGCTCGCGTCTCCTCCGCCGCCCCGGCCCGGCCCCGCTGTCCCCTCCCGGTTTTGTCGCCCGGTGTCCCCCAGGCTGGCAGTGCCACCCCCTGTGCCGTGGGGAGGGGACACCGCTGTGACACCCGCGGGGACACGGGGGGCGCTGGGACACCCCCAGAGCCGCCCCCGTGTCCCCTCCTTGTCCCCAAGGTCCCCTCGGGTGGCGGCTCCGGCAGCGAAGGGGTGACAGCGGCGGCGGCGACGGTGCCAGCGCTGGCACCGGGTGGTGACAGATGGCGGAGGGACGCGGCCGCAGCCGGAATGACAGATGAGGCTCCGCCGGCAGCGCCGCTGCCATCGCCGCTGTCACTGTCACTGTCACCGCCGGTGCCATCGCCGTGTCATTGTCACCATCGTGGCGCTGCCATCGCCGTGTCAGTGCCATCGCCGTGTCGGTGCCCGTGTCACCCGCACTGTCATGGCATTGTCACCACCACTGCCATCACCATGTCAGTGCCACCACCGTGTCACTGTCACCACCAGTGTCACCCACACTGCCACGGCATTGTCACTGTCGCTGCCACCACCGTGTCAGTGCCAGTGTCACCCACGCCACTCTCATTGTCACTGCCTTCGCTGTGTCATTGCCACCACCGTGTCACCCACATCACTGTGACACTGTCACCACCATGTCACCACCAGTGTCACCCACACTGCCATGATGGCATTGTCACTGTCACTGCCATCACCATGTCTGTGCCATTACCGTGTCAGTGCCAGTGTCACCCGCACCACCACGGCACTGTCACCACTCCTGCCGCCACTGTGTCACCTGCATCGCCCTGGCACTGTCACCACCACCGTGTCGCTGCCAGTGTCACCTGCACCGCCGTGGCCCTGGCACTGTCACCACCCCACGGGGCTGTTCCTGCCCCTGTCGCTGTCCCTGTCACCACCCCTGTCACGACACCGGCGCTGGCACCGGCCCCGCCATTGTCCTGGCACTGCCACTGTCGCCAGCGCTGCCATCGTGCCCCCGTCGCGGTGCCACCCCCGGCAGCGCCACCGCCGCTGTCACCGTCACCTGCGGGGCCCTGCGGGGTCACGGTGACGGGGGACGGGGCCGCGGGGGGTGGCGGCCACTCCGTGTCCCCCCGTGTCCCCCAATGTCCCCCACACGTCCCTTGTGTCCCTCCCGTGTCCCCCCCGTGTCCCCCCGGTGTCCCCGCGCGTCCCCCTCACTCCATCCCGCCATGGGCGTGGCCTGTGCCACAGTGGGCGTGTCCCCATAGCAGAGTGGGCGGTCCTATCCCTGCAGTGGGCGTGTTCTCCACCACAGGGGCGTGTCCCCCTAGTGGGCGTGGCCCTCCCCGCGTGGGCGTGGCCGGCGCGCGCTTCCCGCGGCAAAAGTGCGGCGGGCGCCAACTTCGGGCAAAACTTTCCCCGCGCGCCGCCGGCACCGGGACCCCCGGGACCCCCCGGCACCCCCCCGGCCCCGCGGAGCCCCCGCCATGCCCGGCCGGGGCTGACAGCGCCGCCATGTACTCCCCGTACTGCCTCACCCAGGTACGGCCGCGCCGGGAGTCCGCGACCGGGGGGCGCCGGTAACGGCGGCGGTGCGGGGGGGGGTGAGGGGGGGGGTGTTACCGGTGCCCTTTGCTGCTCACCGTCATCGGCTGCTGCCCCCCGAAAATGGGGGGGTAACGGGTGCGGGGCGACCCCTCCGCGGGCGCCGGTGCCTCCCGGGGCAGCGGGCGCGGAGCTGGGGCCGGTCCCGGGGCTGCCGTCCCGCGCCCGCTGCTCGGTGCGGGGGCTCCCGGTTGTGCCTGGAACGGAGCGGATCCGAGCCCCGGTGCCGCCGGGGACCCCGCGGGAGGCGCGGGGGGCTCGGAGCGGGACCCCGGTGCCACGGGGGGGTTCGCGTGCCCGGTACGGGCCGGGACGGGCGGGACCCCGGCCCCGGAGCGCGGTTACGGCACCGGGACCCTCCGAGCGCGGCCGGGACGCTCCGGGGGCGACTTCGGGGGCCACACTCGGGCGAAACCCCGCGGGGGCACCGAGTCGGGGGCGCCTCGTTCCGGGGGGGCCGCGGCGCGATCGCGGCGGGGTCCGGGGGGGGCCGCGGTCCCGGTTTTGGGGGGGGGGGGGGGGATTGAGCAGCGGCCGCGTCTCGGAGCGGGCACAACTCGGGGGTCCCCGCTGGGCTCCGCGCCCCCCCCGCGCTGTCCCGGGACTGCCCGGTGCCCCCCCCGGGGCGGTTTGCGGGGCCTCCCCCGCCGGGCGTTGCTGTTCCCCCCCCCGTTGCCCTTTTCTCCCGCTTTTCGGGGCGGTTTTGGCGGCCGGTTGCGTCTGGGCCGGCGGCCAGCGGCGCTTCTCGCAGCTTCGGCGCCCGCCCCGCACACGCGTGTGCACGCGCCAGGGACACGCCAGCGCACACGCGTGTGCCCCGTGTGTGCCCCGCGTGTGCCCCTGCCCGTGCCCGTGACCCCCGCGCCCCCGGACCCGCGCTCGGTACCGGGGCGCTCCCCCCGCGCCGCCCTGCCCGCCCCGGGGCGGCTTTGGGCCGGTGCCACCGGCGGATTCCGGGCCAGCGGCTGCGCCGGGAGCGCCCGGAGCGGGGCTGTGGGACGGGCGGGCGCGGGATGGCCTCGGGGCAGCGGCGGACGGTGTCCTCCCGGTGTCCCCCGGTGTCCTCCGGGTGTCCCCTGGTGTCCCCCGGTGTCCCCTGGTGTCCCCTGGTGTCCTGGCAGCGGCTCCGGCCTCCTTGGGGACACCTCAGGCTGTGGCTGGCGGTGTCCCGCATCACCTCCGTGTCCCCTCTGTGTCCCTCTGCATCCCTGCCATGTCCCTTCGTGTCCCCCCGTGTCCCTTCGTGTCCCCCCCGTGTCCCCTCCCGCCGCACGGAGCCACCCCCGGCCCGTCCTCGTCCCTGTCCCCATCCCGGCTGTCACCACCGGGGTGTCCCGGGCAGGTGGGGACACCCCAGCCCTGTCCCGGTGCCATCGGGGGGTGGTGACCGAGTCCGTCACCGGGGCAGGGCTGGCAGGAGCCGTGGTGGCACAGGTGTGACATACGTGTGTGACAGAGCACAGGTGGGACAGCACACGTATGAAAAGGCGCATCCGTGACACGCGTGTGGCTGAGGACAGGTGTGACAATTGAGCGACAGGGCACAGGCGTGACACACGCGTGTGATGGCACGCAGATGTGACACACGCGTGCGACAAGGCACAGGTGTGACAAGGACAGAGCCGCACACGCGTGTGCCACAGCCCCGTGCACACGTGGCAGCCGCACTGGTGACACGCGTGTGCCACGGGCGCGTGCCAGGCGTGCGGCACGGCCCCGCCGTGTGCCAGCCCCGGTGCCCCCCGAGCCGCGCGTGGCTGATGCAATCGGGGCAGGGGGAGGCACCAACCCCCCCCCGGAGCCACAAACGGGGGGGACACGGAGGGGACACAACGTGGGGGGGACACACGGGAGGACACGCAGAGGGACACATGGGGGGGGGACGTGTGGCTTTCCGTGTGACCCCCGGGCACGCGTGGCTCCGTGCGTGCCCCCCCCCGCACCCCCGTGCCGCAGTGCTGGGCTCAGCCCCCTCCCCGTGTCCCCCTCCCCGTGTCCCCATCCCCGTGTCCCCCTCCCTGTATCCCCATCCCTGTGTCCTCCCCGTGTTCCCCCCTTGTCCCCCCCGTGTCCCCCTCATGTCCCCCTCCCCGTGTCCCCCTCCCCGTGTCCCCATCCCCGTGTCCCCATCCCCGTATCCCCCTCCCGTGTCCCCATCCCCATATCCCCATCCCCGTGTCCTCCCCTTGTCCTCCCCGTGTCCCCCTCCCCGTGTCCCCCTCCCCGTGTCCCCCCGCTCGCCGGCGGCATCAATAATGGAGGAGCCTTGGCCGGGCCGGGGGGGCCCTGAATTATTGATGGGCCACAAAAAGCTTTCTTGGACGCCGCAGCACCGCGGGCCCCCCCGGCCCGGGCTGGCACCGATCCACGGCGGGGGCCGGGCCGCGGGGTCCGCGCCGGGCGGGAGCGGGGCCGGGGCTGCGGGGAACGCCCGGCACGGCCCGGAACGGCCGCGCTCGCTCCCGCGCCGCCGAACCGCGGCCGAACCGCGCGGTGCCCCCCGGGACCCCCCCCCAGAGCCCGGCCCGGATGCGGGGTCCCGGCTGGGAGCGGGGGAAGCGCGGGGCGGATGCTCCGGTTCCCCTCGAGCCGCCCGCACGCCCGGGATGCTCCACGTGGCCGCGGGCAGGGCCGGGCGGGCGCTTCCCGTGCGCGCCCCCGAACGGCGGAGCCCCCCCATGCCATGCCATCCCATCCCGAGCGTGCCACGGCGCCCCCGCAGTGCCAGCCAACCCCCCCCCCCCCCCCCCGGTGCCAGGGTGCCCCCCCGAGCCCCCCGTGCCCCCTTCTGGGCCGCCTGGTTCCCTGCCAGAAGCATCCGGCGCGTTCTGTGCGAGGCCACCTGGATGCCGAGGTCCCCCCCGGGCGCCGGGGCCCTCCCGAGCCCCCCCGGGCCCGCGCTCGGGGGTCCAGGATGCCCCCGAGCCGCTGCCCCCCCCCCGGCCGCCCTCCTCCCCCCCCTCGGCACACACGGGAGGGTCTTGGCAGCGGCGTCAGGGGCCGCCGGGGGGATTTTTGGCGGCAATTCCGGCTGTTTCGGGCTGTTTTCTCTCGCGGCGAAGCCGAGGGCCGGGGGGAGCTGGCAGCGGCGCGGGAGGGCGGGCGCAGCCGGGGCGGGGGGGGCTGCAGGAGAGGGAAGGGGGGGGGGGGCACAGCTCGCTCGGTTTGTGGTGGATTTTTTTTTTTTTTTTTCTTTTTTCTCATTTTTCCCTTTTTTTTTTTTTTTTTTTTTGTCTTTTTTTCCCTCTTTTCTGTTTTTTCTGGGCTTTTCCCTCCCGCTCCGGCGCCGCCCCCCCTGCCGCCGCGCTGGCGCTCTGCCGGGCGCTCGCAGCTGCGGACGCGGCGACGTGGCTTCGCCCGAGACTGCGGCTCAATGCGGGCCCGGCGCAGCCAAACCCGCGGCACCGCGGCACCGGCCCCGGACCCCGCCTCGGCACCGGGACCCCCGCCCCGCCCGGAGCCCCGGCCCGCGTGCCCGCCCCGCGCCCGGGCCTCCGGAACCTTCCGCGCTGGCCGGGGCCGCGCCGGGCGGGGGTCGCGGGTGCTGGGAGGGGGTCCGGGTGTGAGGGCGGGGGCAGCGGGGCCGGCGGCTCTTTGTGGGTGCTGGGTCTGGGGGCGATGGAGGCGCTCGGGGCGCTGACCCCGGACACCTGGGCTGGCCTGGCGACACCGGGCCTGGCCTGGCGGTCGCTCTGGTGTCCTGGGGGTGGCTCTGGTGTGCCAAGAGGTCACTCAGGTGTCCAGAGGGGTCACTCAGGTGTCAGGGAGGGGCCCCAGGTGTCCCCAAGCCCCCCCTGCACCGAGCAGATGCTGCTGGGCCTGGCCCTGGGGTCCTGTGCGGGCTCCCGGGCCAGGGGGGGGTCACCACCATGCCCAGCCCCCCCAGGAAAACCTCCCCAGAGCTGCGGCTTTGGGTTGAAAACCGCGAGGTTTGGGGCTGGGCCGAGCCGCTGCCCAGGCCCGCTGCCGAAACGCCCAAATTTTGGTTTCTTTCCTTTGCACAGAGGGATTTAATTACCGGGGGGGGTGCGGAGGGGGAAAAGCGTTGGCTCCGAGTGCCGCGTCCGGGATTTTGGGGGCAGAAACGTCGGGTTTGGGCCGTTCCGCGCTGGGGCCGCCACGGGGCCGGGGCAGGCGGCCAAATCCGGGCCGGGGGCGGCCGGGGGGGAGCGGGACCCCCGGGAACCCCCCCGGCCCCGGGGCCGTCCTCGCCCGACCCTTTTTGCACGAGGGCTTTGCACGAGCACGAGGGGCCGCAGAGGGACCCCCCCCCCCCCCCCAAACCTCCACGTTCCCCCCCGCTCGGGGATTTTTGGGGCGAATCCGCGAGGTTTCGGCCAAGCCCCCCCCGGGGGTCTCAGCCCCCCCTCCCCATCCCCCCCTCCCCGTGCTCCCCTCCCCCCCCCCCCGGGGTCCCCCCATTGCACGCGCGGGGCGCACTCGCCCCCCCCCCCCATTCGTGCCACGCCCCCTTCTGTTAAACCACGCCCACCTAGCCACGCCCCCTCGGCGCTGGCCAATGGGGAGGCCGCTCCCCCCGCGCGCTGCGCTCCCATTGGCCGCCGCCGCTCCGGTCCCGGTGCCAAAAAGGGGCCGCGGTGGCTCCGCGCGCTCCGCGCCCGCGGCGGCGGCGGCTCCGGGACCCCCCGACAGCGACACCCCCAAACCCCCCAAAAACCGGGACCTCGGGACCCCTGCCCGCACACACACACCGCGAACCGGGCACCGGGCACCGCACGGAACCCCGCACCGGGATCCCCCCATCGCCGGTAACCGGGACCCCGCACTGCCAGCCCGGACCCCGGCGCTCCATCCCGCCGGTACCGGGATCCCCGACACCTGAGCGTCCCCCAGCATCGTCCGCACCCCCGGGCCCGCCCCCGCCTCCCGGTAGTCCCCCGTTAACCCCTTCCCCCCCGCTCGGTGTGCGCCCCCCGTCCCCGCCTGTCGCCCCCCGGCTCTGCCCCGCCGGGGCCCGACTGGCAGCTGCCGACGGCCGGGATGAGCCGCCGCGATGGTACGGACGGGACGGGACGGGCCGGGACGGGAGCGGCGGGGCCGGGCACCGGGACACGCACCGGGGGCACCGGGGACTGCGACAGCGGCCGGGAAGGGGCCGGGCACCGGCGGCACCGGGAGCGGGGAGAAGGGAAGGGCAGCGGAGGCGCTGGCAGGGGAACGGAGGCGGCACCGGGAACTGCTGGGGACGGGGATCGGTGGCACCGGCGCTGGCTCGGCAGCGGGGACCGGCGCTGGGGATGGGGACCGGGGGGCCGAGCCGCGACGGCAGCGGGAGCATCACCGAGAGGCGGACGGTGACGAGCGGGGAGGGACGGGGCTGATGTGACACCGGGAACGGGCTGCCGTGGCACCGGGGATGGGGCTGTGGCGGTACCCGAGACAGGGCTGGGGTGGCACCGGGAACGGGGCTGTGGTGATACCGGGGATGGGGCTGTGCCGGCACCGGGAACGGAGCTGTGGTGACACGGGAACGGAGCTGTGGTGACACCGGGAACGGGGCTGTGGCGGTACCGGGGATGAGCCTGCAATGGCACCGGGAACGGGTCTGTGATGACACCGGGCATGAGACTGTGGCGGTGACACCGGGGACAGGGACGGGACTGGGACGGGCTCAGCCATCCCCGCTCCGGCCACACGGGAGCCCCGCGGCACCGGGAGCCGCCTCTTCCCCGGGGCACCGGAACCCGTAGCATCCCCGCGGGGCCGGGACTGCCGGGACTGCCGGGATCCCTCTGGGCCTGCCGGGACTGCCGGGATCCCCCATCTCCGGTGCCCGCGGGACGGGGACGGGGACGGGGATGGGGCCGGGCGCGGGTGGTGCCCGGCGGGGCCGCCCAGCCCAGCCCGGCCCGGCCCAGCCCGTGCCTGTTGTGCCCTCCCGCGCAGGATGAGTTCCACCCCTTCATCGAGGCGCTGCTGCCCCACGTCCGGGCCTTCTCGTACACCTGGTTCAACCTCCAGGCCCGCAAGCGCAAGTACTTCAAGAAGCACGAGAAGCGGATGTCCAAGGAGGAGGAGCGCGCCGTCAAGGACGAGCTGCTGGGCGAGAAGCCGGAGGTCAAGCAGAAATGGGCCTCGCGCCTCCTGGCCAAGCTGCGCAAAGGACATCCGGCCCGAGTGCCGCGAGGACTTCGTGCTCTCCGTCACCGGCAAGAAGGCGCCGTGCTGCGTGCTCTCCAACCCCGACCAGAAGGGCAAGATCCGCCGCATCGACTGCCTGCGCCAGGCCGACAAGGTGTGGCGGCTGGACCTGGTGATGGTCATCCTGTTCAAGGGCGTCCCGCTGGAGAGCACGGACGGCGAGCGCCTGGCCAAGGCGCCGCAGTGCGCCAGCCCCGGGCTCTGCGTGCAGCCCCACCACATCGGCGTCACCATCAAGGAGCTCGACCTCTACCTGGCCTACTTCGTGCACTCGCCGGGTGAGTGAGGGGGCTGCCGAGCCCCCAGACCCCGACCCCGGTGGCGGGCACGGCGGGCACGGTGCCCGGCCCTGCCCGGAGTCCCCGCGCCCCACCTGGGGCGTCCCTGCCCGGCCTCGCTCGCACAAAGCGGCGCCGAGTGCCAGCGCACGCGCCCGGTGCTGCCTGCCAAGCCCGCGTGCCAGGGTGGGCACCGGCATTGGCACCGGATGGGTGCTGGGTTTGGCTACGGGATTGGAACCGGGATGGAACCAGGGTGGGCATTGGGTTTGGTACCAGGATGGGCACCGGGATTGGCACCGGGGCCCGCGCCGGACACCGGGATCCGTGCTGCAGGCACCGGGCTGTGCCAGGGCTGTGCCAAGCGCCCGTGCCCGGGGATTTCAGTTTCACACATGGGGCCTGGGGGTGCCACATGTGTGCACACAGGGCTGGGGGTGTCACACGAGTGTGAACACAGGAATGGGGGTGGCTCACACGAGTGTGCAAACGCAGCTGAGGCGGGGGGGCACACACATGTGGACGTGGGGGGAGACCCCAGCCCGGGCGCTCGCCCTCCCCGTCCCTGCAAGCTGCAGTTTTGAGGTTGAATCCAAAGGGTTTGGGGAATTCTGGGGCTGGATCCAGGGGCTTTGGGCAGTTTTGGGGCCGGATCCAAGAGGTTTAGACAATTTTGGGGTTGGATCTGGGGGGTTTAGGCAATTCAGGGGTTTGGGTGTCTCCGGTGCCCCCGTCCTTTGCGGGCGCTGAGGGCACTGATGGAGCCGCTCTGGGGGTGCCCATCCCGCCCCCTCCCAAATCCCCCGACCCCGCACACCCACGGGGGGGTCCCAGCCCCCCCTCCGTGCCCCCCACCCCCCCCCCGCCCCCCCCGGCCCAGCTGCCGGGGCTCCAATCCCCCGAACGCGGCTCCCACCCGCGCCGCCAAAATGGCCCCGGTTGGCACCGTGCCCCCGGTGCGCGGCACGAGGCCCCGCCGGCAGCCCCGGCCCCCCCCCGCCGGCCCCCCCGCGGCCCCCCCGCCCCCTCCCCACGCCGGGGGCCCTTTGGCTGCCGCGGCCCGGGGGGGGCTCGCTGCCAACCCCCCCCTTGCACGTAAGATGGCGGCGCCTGTTGGCACCCGAACCGCTCTGCGGCACCGCGGCCCCCGGCACCGGGACCCCCGAGCTGTGAGAGCCCCCCAGAGAGACCCCCCGGTACCGGGACCCCCGTGCCAAAGGGTGACACCCCCGCCCACAAAAACCCCCCCGGCACCGGGACCCCCGAGCCGTGAGACCCCCCCCCCCTCAGAACCCCCCCGGTACTGGGACCCTCCCAGAGGCCCCCCCCCCCCCTTCAGCACCGGGACCCCTGAGCTGTGAGACCCCCCCCTCAGAACCCCCCCCGGTACCGGGACCCCCGAGCCAAGGGGTGTCACCCCCCCCCAGCCCAGAGTCCCCCCCGGCACCCCTGGCACAGCCCCGGGGGGACACCTGGGGACACACTGGGGTCCCCTCCGCACGGGGAGGGGGTCTGGGGGTCTGCAGAGGGGGGCGGGCACGGGGATGGGGTGACGGGGGGGGGCTGCGGGGGGGTCGGGGGGGGTTTGGGGGGGTCCAGGTGCGCTGCGGGCGCTGCCCAGGTGCTGCCCCCCCCCCCTCCCCCCCCCAGTGCGGGGGACGCAGGTGCGGGGATGGGGGGGGGCCACCCCCGGGGGGGGGGAGGGGGGCGCAGCTGCCTGGCAGCACCTGAGACCCCCCCCCAATCACGGGCAGGGGCTGGGGGGGCTCTGGGGCTGAGGGGGGGGTGCAGGGACCTCCCCCCCCCCCGCCTGGAGGGGATTTGGGGCTGGGGGAGGACCCGGAGGGGGGGGGGGGGGGGTCCGACACGCGCCCGCCACGCGCTCTCCACACACCCCCTCGGCAAAGGTCGCGACCCCGCGCGTGCCCCGGTGACCCCTGACCCCCCAGGGGTCGCACGGTGGGGTCACCACCGGGACAGCGGGGGGGGGGGGGGCGGTGCTGACCCCCGCCCCCCCCCGGGAACGGCTCCGAGGGGGCACAAACGGAGCCCCGGTGGGTGGGGGGGGGGGGGGGAGAGACCCCCAACAATCCGGGCTGGATGGGGGGGGGGGGTCCCACGGGCTGGGGGTCCCGGGGGGGTTCCCAGGTGTGGGGGGGGGGGGTCCCGGGGGGGTGTGTGTGTGTTTTGGGGGGGTCCCCGGGCGCGCGGTGCCCCCCCCGCCCGGCGCAGACAATGGGCGCTTTGTTGGCGCTGCCCGCTGGCGGGGGGCCAGAGCGCATTCCTGGCCCCCGGCCCGGCCCCGCGGCGGCCCCCGAGCCCCCCCGGCTCCCCCGGTTCCCCCCCGGCCCGGCCCGGCCCGGCCCCGTGCCAGCCCCGAGCCCCCCCCGGGCCCCCCCGTGCCAGCCCCCCCCAAATCATCATCATCATCATCATCATCATCATCATCATCATCATCGCCACCTGGCCCAGGGGGGTACCGGAATGGGGGGGTGGGGACACCCCCAAACCGGGCTCGGGATGGGGGGGGGGGAGGGAGAGCGGCCCGGGGGGGGCTGCGGGCACCGGCGGCGTCACCTCGAGCGACCCCGCGGGAACAACGGGGCCTTGAGCGGCACCGGGGCCGCCCCGCCCTCGCTCCCTCCGTGTCCCGGGGGCACCGCGGGGTCGGGGGGGGGTCCGGGGCCATGGCTGACCGCCCCTCCCCCGGTTGTGTCCCCCCTGCCCAGATTCGGGACAATCGGACAGCGCCACAACCACAGGGGGACGCGGACATCAAACCACTGCCCAACGGTGCGTGTCCCCAAAGTGTCCCCAAGGTGTCCCCGCGTGTCCCCCCGGGGTCCCCAGAGTCCTTGTAATGTCCCTGAGGTGTCCCCGAGGTGTTGCAGTGTCTCCCCGTGTCCCTGCGGTGTCCCTGCGGTGTCCCTGCGGTGTCCCTGCGGTGTCCCCTGTCCCCACAGTGCCCTCGGTGTCCCCTCGGTGTCCCCCTGCAGCGTCCCCAGTTCCCGTCTTCACCCCGCCCCGTGTCCCCCCGTGTCCCCCCTGTCCTGTCACCCCCTCTCTGCCCCACTTTCCCGGCACTATCCCCTGTCCCCCGTGTCCCCCCGTGTCCCCCCTGTCCTGTCACCCCCGCTGCCCCCCTGACCCCGGGGTGTCCCCCCCCCCCCGTGTCCCCAGGCCACCTGACCTTCCAGATTGCTTTGTCACCTCGGGGGTCTGGAACGTGACGGAGCTGGTGAGGGTGTCCCAGAGTAAGTGGGGACAGCACGGGGGGGGACACCGGGGGGGGGGGTCTGGGGTGAAGGGACACTGGGGGGACATCGGGGGACACCTGGGGGGTCTGGGAGGGGGGGACACCAGGGGAACACTGGGGGGACACTGGGGAACACTGGGGGGACATGGGGGACACTGGGGAACACTGGGGGGACACTGGGGAACGCTGAGGACACCAGGGGGGTCCGGGCAGGGGGGACACCAGGGGGACACTGGGGAGACACCAAGGGTACCCCCGCGTGTCCCCCCGTTGTGGGTGTGTCCCCCACGTGTGCCCCGTGTCCCCCCCAGCCCCCGTGGCCACGGCGTCGGGCCCCAACTTCTCCCTGGCTGACCTGGAGAGCCCGGGGGCTACTACAACATCAGCCCCGTGGCGCTGGGCCGCCGGCCCCTGGGACCCCCGCCCGCCAGGTACGGACCCCCGGCACCCCCGGGACCCCCCCAGGCCCCTCTCTGGGGGTGCTCCCCCATCCAGCCCCCCCCTTTTTGCGGTGTTCCCACCCCCCAGGACCACCCTGGACCCCAGCCCTGGGGTCTGGCTGTTCCCCCTCGCGCCCCCCAAACCCCTGGGATCCCCAGAACCTGCCCGGAGCCCCCCTTTGGGGGTTCAGCCCCAGCCCCCGGGATTTGGGGGGCTCTGCTTTGCATCCCTGGGACCCCCCCCCTTGGCCCCTGGATGCTGTTGGGGGGGCGGCGGGACCCCTGGGCCGGCCCGGACACCTCGTGGGGTGACACCCCTGACCCCGGAGGTGACACTGCCGACCCCAGGGTGACCCCGCTGTCCCCGCAGCGGCCCCAAGCGCCCCAAGGCTCTGACGAGGCCGACCTGGACGCCCCCGGCGATGACGTGTTCTACCCCGGCCCGGGGCGGTCCCCCGGCCCCCGGCAGCAGCCAGGGCCCCTGGGGGGGGGACGTCGACACCGGTGCGTGACGGTGACACGGGGGGGGGGGGGGACACCGGGAGGGGAGGGGGGCAACGGGGAGGGCACCGTGGGGACATGGCGAGGGACGGGGGACATGGGGAGGGACATTGAGAGGGGACACCGGGAGAGGAGGGGGTAACGGGGAGGGTCTGGGGGCACCGGGGGGGCGCCAGGGAGGGAGAGGGGACATGGGGAGGGACATTGAGAGGGGACACCGGGAGAGGAGGGGGTAACGGGGAGGGTCTGGGGGCACCGGGGGAACACCGGGGAGGCTCCGGTGGCACCGGGGGAATACCGGGGAGGGAGAGGGGACATGGGGAGGGACATTGAGGGGACACCGGGAGGGGAGGGGGTGACGGGGAGGGTCTGGGGGCACCGGGGGAACACCCGGGGAGGCTCCGGTGGCACCGGGGAACACCGGGGAGGGGTCGCTCTGGGGAGGGGTCTCACGGCGGGGAGGGGGGGGGTTTACCGGGGTGCAGCTGCCCCCTCCCCGACCCCTCCCCTGTTTTTCCCCCCAGGCCCGGCGGCGCTGAAGAAGTCGGGCAAGCTGGATTTCTGCAGCGCGCTGTCGGGACACGGCGCCGCGCCCCGCATGGCCTTCGGCCACCACCCCCTGCCCGTGCTGGCCGGCGTCCGCCCCGGTGAGAGCCCCGGCACCCCCGGAGCCGCTGCCCGGTGCCTCCCGGTGCCCCCGGGCCGGGCGGGAACCCCGGGAACCGCGGGCGGGCTGCGGGGAGGGCGGGCCGGGGCGGGCGGGGGTCCGGGACGGGACGGGGATGGGGAGGGGTCCTGGTGGTCGCGCTGGCGCTGAGGGTCCCTGCAGGCAGCCCGCGGGCCTCGGCCTCGGCGCTGCACTTCCCGTCGGGGTCCCTCCTGCCCCAGTCGAGCCCCTACTTCGCCCACCCCACCATCCGCTACCACCCACGGGCAGGACTCGCTCAAGGACTTCGTGCAGTTCGTCTGCGCCGACGGCGCCGCCCAGGGCCCCCAGGTGCGGCGGGGACGGGCCCGGGGGGCGCGGGGACACCGGGGGACACGCGCGGACAAACGGGGCACACCGGGGCACACCGGGAACCCCGCCCCCGGAGGGGCAGGGCCGCGCCCCTGGATGCAAATGAGGCTGAGGAGGCGGGGCGTGTATGCAGATGAGGCGCGAGTAGGTGCGCGAGATGCAAATAAGGCGAGAGGGGCGGGGCCTGTCAGCAAATACACACCAAGGGGCGGTGCTTGTGTGCAAATACACCACAGGGGGCGGGGGTCTGTATGCAAACGAGCCCAGGTGGCCGCGCCGGCTGCCGAGGGGGTGACGGGGACGCCCAAACTCCCGCCCCGGGGACCCCAAACTCGGGGACCCCCCCCTCACCTGGAGCCGCCCTCACCTGGGGGATCCCCCACCTGTGCGACCCCCACCTGGGCGCACCCCGGGGGCCGCAGGGCCCCTCCGCGACCCCCGCCCGCCCCTCCCGTGCCCGCCCCTCCCTCCGTCCGTCCGTCCCTCCCGCCGGTGCCGCTGCCCCTCTCGGGGGTCCCGATGGTCCCGGTGGTCCCGCCCATGGCTCCCGGGGGTCCCGGGGGTCCCGGGGTCCGTCACCGTGTTCTCGTTGCAGCCGTGCGGGGGCGCAGGGCCGGGCCGGGGGGGCTGCGGGGGCCCCCCTGCCCCGACCCCTGCCCCTGCCCCCGCCGGAGCCCAAAGCCCCCAGCGGCCCCCCCCGGCGGAGCCCCCCCCGCACCCCGTAAGTGCCCCCGGCACCACCGGGACCCCCCCGGGACCCCCCGGCGCCACCCCCGCACCCCACGGCTCCCCCCGCGCCCGCAGCCGGGCCCCGGCCGTGGGGGGCGGGGGGCGGGGGGGGGCGCAGGTGAGGGGGCAGGGGGGGCTCAGACAGGTGAGGGGGGCCCAGGTGGGGGCGCAGCTTGGGGGGGCAGCAGCGAGGTCCAGGAGCCCAGGTGTGGGTGCAGGTGTGAAGTACAGGTGCCCAGGTGTGAAGTGCAGGTGCCCAGGTGTGGGTCCAGGTGGCCCAGGTGTGGGTGCAGGTGCCCAGGTGTGGGTCCAGGTGCCCAGGTGTGAAGTGCAGGTGCCCAGGTGTGGGTCCAGGTGCCCAGGCGTAGGATGCAGGTGCCCAGGTGTGGGTCCAGGTGCCCAGGTGTGAGTGCAGGTGCCCAGGTGTGGATGCAGGTGCTCAGGTGTAAGCGCAGCAGCGAGGTGCAGGTGCCCAGGTGTGGGTGCAGCTGTGGGTGCAGGGCACTGCAGGTGCCACTTCAGGAGCTCCGAGCTGGTGCCAGCAGGTGCCAGGTGACAGGGTGACCCTGGTGCCAGCAGGTGACACAGTGACCCAGGTGACAGGGTGACCCGGGTGGCAGGAGCAGGTGCCAGCAGGTGCCAGCAGCAGGTGACAGATGATACATTGACCCAGGTGCCAGCAGGTGACACAGTGACCCAGGTGGCAGGGTGACCTGGGTGCCAGGTAACAGGTACCAGGGTGCCAGCAGGTGCCAGCAGCAGGTGCCAGGTGACCCAGGTGTCAGTGCCTCAGGTGCCAACAGCAGCAGGTGCCAGCAGGTGCCAGCAGCAGGTGCCAGGTGACACAGTGACCCGGGTGCCAGCAGGTGCCAACAGCAGGGGACAGGTGACAGGTGACACAGTGCCCAGCAGGTGACACAGGTGCCCGCCCGGCCCGGCTGCCCGTGCATCCTCACCTGCATCATCGCCATCGCTCACCGGTCACCGGCCCCGGTGCTCATCCCCCCCCCCCCCCCCCCGGTCATTCCAGCGGCTCCTTTGCCATTTCCGCCCCTTTTTACCCCATTTCCGCGGGGGGGGAGGGGCGGGGGGATCCCGGAGCCACCTGAGCCCCCCGGGGGGGGGGAGGGGCGCACCTGAGGCTCCTCCCTGCCCCCCCTCGGGGGTCCCACACAGGTGAGTACCTGGGGGGGGCGGGGGGGCGCCGGGCACACCTGGGGGGGGTGGGCGGTACCTGGGGGGGGTGGGCGGTGCCCGCACCTATCCGGGGGGGCGGGGCCGGGCTGAGCCCCCTCTCCCCGCAGCATTCGCAGCGTCAGGCGCCGCCGCTGCCCCCCGCCTTGTCGGCCTCGGACCCCGCGACGGCAACTTTCTGAGCCTGCCCCAGCAGCAGGTACGGCACACCTGGGGACACACCTGGGAACCCGGGGACACATCTGGGAACCCGGGGACACATCTGGGACACACCTGGGACACAGCTCGGACACATCTGGGACAGCTGGGGACAGCTGGGGACACACCTGGGAACCCGGGCACACACCTGGGACACACCTGGGACACGTCTGGGACAGCTGGGGACACCTGGGACACCCCCTGCACACCTGGGAACCCCCCGGGACCCCCAGACCCGCCCCTGCACACCTGAGCCGACCCCCCCACACCTGACCCCCCCCCCCAGTCACACCGGGCTGGCAACCCCCGGCCACGCCCCCGCGGTGACGTCACTGCGGGGGACAAAGGGGGGCGTGGTCAGGTCGCCCCGGCACGGCCGCCATTGGCCCCCCCTGCCCCGTGGCACGACGCCCGATTGGCTGCCTGCCCTGCGCACGCGGCCGCTGATTGGCTGCCTGCCCTGAAGCCGCGGCCGCTGATTGGCTGGCGCGGGCGCGCGGGGCGCGGAGCCAATGGGGAGCTGAGCCAGGGCCGGCAGCCAATGGGAGCGCTCGGCGCGCCGAGAGCAGCGGAACCCCATTGGCTGGCACGGCCAGGCGGGAGGGGGCGTGGCCGGAGCTGATTGGCTGGCACCGGCGGGGCCTTGGCAGGTTGCGGGCGCTGCGGCTGCACCGCGCGATCTCATTGGCTGCGCGCGGTGGTGCGGCGGCGGCTCGGCCAATGGCGGGGCGGGGGCTCGCGGGCGGGGCGTGGCCAGGCTTTGGGGTGCTGCCCCCATTTCCCCCCCCCGCACCATGTGCCCACCTTGGGGACCCCCGGGACCCCCCTGAGGGGCGGCCACGCCCACTTTTTGGGGGGGCCTGGGGGCGGGGCGACCCCAAAACACTGGGGCGGGGTCCTGGGGGCTCCATCCTCCCTCTCTCTGGAGACCCCACCCCAATTTTGGGGGGGCCTGGAGGGGTCTCGGGGCTTCATCCACCCCCTCTCTGGAGACCCCAACCAACTTTAGGGGTTCCATGGACGGTCAGGAAGGGTTTGCCCCCCCCCCCCCCCCCCAGCGACCCCCGAGCTTTCAGGGGGGGCTCATCTCTTTATGGGGGGGTCGGGGGACCCCCAAACCTGGGGATTTCGGGGTCACGACCTCCCCTCCGCAGCCTATGGGGGGTTTGGGTGTCCTGGGGGGGGTCTAGGGGGGGGGGGTTCTGGGTTTGTGCCCCCCTCCCCACTGACCCCCCCATTTCCCACCCCCCCCTCCAGTCCTGGTTCCTCTGACGCCGCCCCCGGACGAGGAGAAACCGCCCGGAAAAAACGGAGAAAAACGGAAAAAAAAAAAAAGAAAAAAAAAAAAAATTCCACGAAAACCCCCCCCACCACAAAAAGCCGACAAAAATCCCACAAAAAAAAAACCCACAAAAAAAAATCAACAAAAAAAAGACAAAACAAAAAAAAAAAAGCCGCAGCCCCCCCCCCCCCCCACATTTCCTTACCCACCCCCCAAAAAAAACAACAAAACCAAACCCGGCCCCCCCCCCATCCTCGCTGCCGTCCGCCCCCCCCCCCCATGACGTGGATGAGGGTTCGGCCTCTCTGATGTGTCCCCCCCCCCCAAAAAAAAAACCCCTCCCCCACCCCTCAACCCCCACCCCCCCCCCCCGCACACACAGGGTCACCCCGAGGGAATTTGGGGGGGGGCGGGGGGGGCAAAGCAGAGAGTTGGGGGGGGGGGTCGCACCCCCTTTAACCCCCCCCCTCAAAAAACAAAAAAAATTAAAAAAAAATCAAAACCCGCCCCCCCACCCCCCCCCCGCCGCGCGCGCGCCCCCCCCACCCCAATCACCAGCACCCCCCCCCTCCCCCCCCCCGCACCGCGCGCGCCGGGGGGGCCCCCCCTCGCTGCAGGCCAGCGAGAGGGGGGGGACGCGGGGGAGGGGGGGGGCAACACACCCTGACCCCTCCCCCCCCCAACCTTCGGGGTCCCCCCCCCCCAAAAACCCCCAAATCCACCCCAATCCCCCCCCCGCCCTTTTTATCCACCCCCCCCCCGCTCATTTTTTATTAAGTGCAATTACCCCCCCCGCGCCCCCCCCCCTCCCCGGGGTCAAACTCACGCGTTTTGGGGTCAAACCCCCCGGTTTGGGTCAAAACCCCCCCGGTTTGGTCAAACCCACCCTTTTTGGGGATCCCCCCTCATTTTGGGGTCAAACTCCACAATTTTGGGGCTCCCCCCCAATTCTCCCACCCCCCCCCCTCTCTTTGCGCTCCCCCTCCCCCCCAAGGGTCAAACCCCCCCCATTCCCATTTTGGGGTCAAACCCCCCTTTTCGGGTCTCCCCCGCCCCCCGCTCTCCAAGTGCTTTTTTGGGGGAAATCCCAATTTTCCCATTTTCCCCGATTTTTCCCCATCGGGGGCGCTCCCCCCCCCCCCCGATTTTTTTTTATTTTTTATCGTTTTTGGCTCATTTCGCTCCGAGCTCGCGTTCCGGGGGGGGTCACGGGGGGGGGGGGGAATTTGGGGACATTTCGCTCATTTTTGGGGTTTTCTGCACCTTCGGCCGGGTGGGGGGGGGGGTGGGATGGCCCCTCTCCCCCCTTTCCCCTCCCCCCCCCCCGGGATTTTGGGGTCAAACGGACCAAAATCGCCTTTGCCTTAGACCCCCCCCGCGTGCCTTCCCCCCCCCACCCGCGACCCCTCCCCAAAATGGGGACAAATCCCCCGGGCCCCCCCCTTTTGGGGCGCCCCCCTCCCCCCCCTCTCTCTGTGCCCCCACCCCCCCCCGGATTTTGGGACCCCTCCCCCACAATAAACCACACCCCCCCCTCCCCTTCCCCCCCCCCCAATTTTTGGGCTCCCCCCCATTTCGGGGCCCCCCCACCAGCACTGGGGGCCCCCAACATTTGGGGACCCCCCCACCAGCAATGGGCCCCTCCCCCCCCATCCCCTCCCCCCCCCCCCGGGCAATGCGACCCCTCCCCCATCTCCATTTTGGGCCCCCCCGCCCCAAAATCCGCCCTGGGGGGGAGGGGAGGGGCCGATATTTTGGGGGGGGGTCGCGCCCGCACCAGCGTTGCACAATTTGGGGACCCCCCCCCTCACACCCCCCCCCCTGCACGTGGTAGTGACGTCATTTCCCAGGGGGCGGGGCGGCCCCTCCCCCCCTCAGTGCCCCGCCCCTTCCCCCCCCCCATCGCGGGATGAAAATAAATAAAAAAACCGCGGAAAAAAAAAATTAAAAAAAAAAAAAATTTGGGCGGAAAAGGAGAAAAAAGTGGAAATAAAAAATGTCGATACCCGCTGGCAGCGCCTGGCCCGGCCGGGGGGGAAAATTGGGGGTCTGGGGGCTTTGGTGGGGTCCTGGGAGTATTTGGGGGGGCACTTACGGGGGGGGGGGGGATAAGGGAGGGGATATGAGAAACCGGGGGAATTTTGGGGTCTGGGGGGATTTTTTTGGGTCTGGGGCAGATTTTGGGGGTGGTTAGGGGATTTGGGGGGGATTTTTTGGGTCGGGGCAGATTTTGGGGGCGGTTTAGGGGATTTGGGGGGGATTTGGGGGGATTTTTTGGGTCTGGGGCAGATTTTGGGGGCGGTTTAGGGGATTTGGGGGGGGATTTGGGGGGGATTTTTTGGGTCTGGGGCAGATTTTGGGGGTGGTTTAGGGGATCTGGGGGGGTTTTTTGGGTCTGGGGCGGATTTTGGGGTCCCTGCTGGTGGGGGGGGGGCGTGTCCGTCTCCCTCAGTCCCGTGGTTCGAGCGAATTTGGGGAATTTTGGGGATTTCCAGATGATCCTGTTTCCCAGTTCCCTCCCCACACTTTCCCAGTGCTCCCAGTGTCCCCTCTGTCCCTCCCCACCCTGTCCCAGTGCTCCCAGTGCACCCAGTTCCCTCCCCCAGTGCTCCCAGTGTCCATCTGTCA